>NW_015090871.1:313696-385861 GCF_001431845.1 Calidris pugnax | reverse complement strand
GTGTGCTGGCAACCAGGAACAATTTTTATCATCCCCCCTTTGGAGTATATGATGTGGATGGTACAGAATAAGGGGTAGATAGTGGCCTGGTTCCAGGTGGAATTGATTTAATTTTCTTCCTAGTAGCTGCTGTGTTTTGGATTTAGCATGAGAATAATTTTGATAAACACATTGTTTTAGCTGTTGCTAAGTAGTGCTTATATTAAGTCAATGACTTTTTCAGCTTCTCCCAGAAGCTGAGAGGGAGCACAAGACAGGACAAGCTAGTTAAAGGAATATTCCATTCCACAGACGTCATGCTCAGTGCATAGAGAGGGCTTGGCTGTGGGGGCAGGGAGCCACAAGTCACTGCTTGGAACAAGCTGGGCAGTCGATCATTGGATGGCGAGTAATCATATCACTTATCTTGTATATTGTTTTACTGTTCTATTAAACTGCCTTTATTCCCAACTCAGGAGGATTTATTTTTCCTTACCTCTCTCCTTCTCCCTACCCTGCTGTTGGGAGTGCGTGAACAGCTGCACGGTCCTAATTGCCAGCTGGGGTTAAACCACCACAGTTCATTATAAAAACCTCAAAGCCAGTTAAAAATACAGCGGCTGCTCTAAGAACAAAAGGACTGGTATTCCGCATCATGAATTACAAGATGCTTTCCATTTAGTCCCAGGCCCTAGTAACTTGCCTTTAGGTATCTCAAGTCAGACACTGAGAGATATATCTTTTAAGCACACCTGCAGAGAAAGGACATGCCTGGGAGGAAGAGCAGCAAATCTGAGCTTTTGCTTTCTTTACCAAGGCAGACACAAACTCCAGTCATTTGTGTCCACTGATTATGTCTTCTGCAAGACACCAGAACAGCCTTTCTGCCCAGCTTGCTGCTCTGCAAGGCCAAGATAATTCTATCTTGTCTTAACCTTAAAGGAAATAAAGTATGTTGGTTTTTTTATTCAGGAAACAATTTATTCTAATCCCATTACATATTATAGGTAAAAAAATTAGTTCTTAACTTCCTTTCTGTAAATTAATGGAAGACAAAAATTAGAACAAGAACTAAAGATAGCAGTCCTAAATGTAACATTCTGTATTTACAAAGGGATGTGAATATTTATTGAGTTTCATCTATAGGTTTTTGCACCGCTGCAAGCTTGTGCAAGACGAACCTGGAAAGAAAGAGAAATTAATCAGTACTCTAAGAGCATCCCACAACCACTTACGACTCCTGCCTGAAGTAGAGACACTTTCAGTTTTGATTCAGTTTTTCAAAACATTGGCAATAGTTCTGTTGTCCCACGAGCTCTTTTTCAAGAAGTGCATGGTTTATCCACAGGCTGTATTAAGCAGGACTGCTACTGCTATTAAACAGGACTGCTTAATACAGTTTGTATTAAGCTAAATGTGATGTAGCTACTCCCTCCTCTTCTCAGTTCATGCTGCTTCTTGACCAGTGACATGAGCCAAAATACAAGACAACAGGAGGAACATAAGTCTCAGTTACAGCTCGACAGTGCAGTGGCTAACAAGAGTGACAGCACTACCTTACAGCTTCAGGTCACGATTCACAAAAACGTGTAGACTTACTGATAGCTTCTTCATCACTCCTTGGGCCTCCGGATTCAGATGAAGAAGATTTTTCTTGGTCAAATCACTTGCTGTCAAACGAATGCTCTGTGGAAAAAAAACCCAAAGCTTGAGTTTTCTGTTGTAGTAGCCAGAAGCAAGGGAAAAAAAAAAATAATAATTCCAAGCATACTAGACAACATACAGGTATCCAGCTTGACCAGAAGCTCAGCTCATACCTTCCCTGCAGTGCATTAGCACATTACTGCCAGCAGAAGTTACTTTAAACGTTATTTAAGTGCACAGCAAAACATCATTCCACATTCTGCTTGGACCAACTCTCACTTTGAACTAAAAGTCTTTCATGGTTCTTTTTCAGCTCACTCAATCCCCTGATAAACTGCAGTTTCACAGCTAAAGAGACAAGAATGGAACTGCCAAGAGCCCCAAGAAGTTACAAGCTCTCCCTTCAGCAGAGATTTTAGAGATTGTTTCTGATTTACCTCCCCTCCACCAACAGGGACTGTAATGAAGACATCATTGCTGTCAGCCAGGGGGCTGCCATTGGCAGAGATGGTGTAAATGCGTTCATTTACTGCAGGTGTGCGCAAACCTGGTGTCTTGAAGATTCTGAAACGGAGTTATAGGTAAGTAATTTTACTGCAATTCCTAAAAGAGCTTTGACTAAAAGTATTTGATTTCAGGTTCAAGGAGCCACTAAAGATTACGCTGCAAATAGATGACAGATGCATACATTACAGGGGGGGGGCATGCAAACCTCACAGAGTTCAACTAGGTGAAGTGCAAGGTCCTGCACCTGAGTCAGGGCAATCCCAAGCACAAATACAGGCTGGGCAGAGAATGGCTGGAGAGCAGCCCCGAGGAGAAGGACTTGGGAGTGTTGGTGCTGGCTCAAAACAAGCCAGCAATGTGTGCTGGCAGCCCAGCGAGCCCCCCGCACCCTGGACTCCATCCCCAGCAGGGTGGCCAGATGCAGGGGGGGATTCTGCCCCTCTGCTCTGGGGAGACACCCCCCCAAGCACTGCCTCCAGCTATGGGGTCACCAATATCAGGACATGGACCTGTTGGAGAGAGCCCAGAAGAGGCCAGGAAGATGCTGGGAGGGCTGGAGCCCCTCTGCTGGGAGGGGGGCTGAGAGAGTTGTGGGGGTTCAGCCTGGAGAAGAAAAGGCTCCAGGGAGACCTTAGCGCCCCTTCCAGTCCCTCAAGGGGCTCCAGGAAAGCTGGGGAGAGACCCCTGATCAGGAGGGGAGCCACAGGACGAGGGGGAGGGTTTTAAGCTGAGAAGGGGGAGATTTAGGTGAGATCTCAGGAAAAAATTCATTGCGGTGAGGGTGGTGAGAGCCTGGCCCAGGTTGGCCAGAGAAGCTGTGGCTGCCCCATCCCTGGAGGGGTTCAAGGGCAGGTTGGAGGGGGCTTGGAGCAACCTGGGCTGGTGGGAGGTGTCCCTGCCCAGGACAGGGGGTGGCGCTGAGGGGGGCTTTAAGGTCCCTTCCCACCCAAACCATTCTATGATTCTATAAAGCAACTGGTAAGGGACTCCCCTACATATAAGAGGTTAACAGAGACATTTAACAGAATACAAACCTGGAATCAAATTTGGGTGTGACCTTGGAGGTACCTCCCAGAGCACACAGATCAACAGTTCTGCCAGTAGCTGGAGTAATAAAGTTGTTTTTGCTTGACCTGTGTCAAGGGAAATAAATAAACATCTCCTCATATGAACACTTTTAACAAATGTACAAGCATTATCTTATCAAAGGCTTGAATGAGGTTATCACCACAGAAAACCAGAGCTTCTTACTAATCAAAGGTAAACCCCAAAGCTAGGCACAGGTGGTCACCACAGGAGAGGAAATTGCCCATCTCTCATTCACTGTCAGATCACTGATTTTCTCCTACAGCATGGCACAACTACATCAACCAGCCTACTAAACCGTACTCCATTCCATTTAAGAGTTATATTAGCACTATGCACTTATGCTCCACTTCTGGAAATCAGTGAAAAGGATATCTCCTATTACCTTTTACTCACACGCTTCACTCTCGCTGAAGGAGCTCTTCTGCTCCTGGACACTGGCACTTTTTTAGTGGATGCCTTCACCTGAAACACACATTACTCACCAAATCAGTTACTTCACCGTCATGTGACAGTTGAGTCTACAAGCAAATGCTTCCACACAAAACCTTTGGCTCAACAGGCTCCTTTTTATGGCATAAGAGTCCAGAAACAAACACCATTGAAGCTTCTGTGACCTTCCCCTATCTCCAGGCGTTTCAGGAAGCGATACCTTGTTTGAAGTCCCCCTCAAAGTATCCCAGACAGTTATACTGTCACGGGCATCACCTTAGAAAGTAGCTTATATCTTGGGAATGAAGTCATCAGAAAGAGCAGCTATTTACCTTTCCAGTTCTTGGATTAATGTTTTCAGCTTCTGGATCTGGCAGACACTGGCTATCATGTTTTTTTGTTGCAAGAGGAAGCAAAGGAGGCTCTCCTTCTTCTTCAATAGCTTCAATATCCTGTTTAGGTTTTTCCACTAGAAAGAGAAAGTGTTATTTAAGTTGAAAATACATAACTTTACATTATTAGTTAGCAGCTGTGGTAAACAGTAAACAACTACAAGCATTTTTGGCAACAATTTGCTTCTGAAATCCAAACTCCAATGTAATCCTGATGGATTACTAACTCGACAGAGCACTATTTTGAATTATTTTGAATCTTTAATAAAATTAAGAAGACCTACTGCAGAGAGCAGGGATAAACATAGGATTGTTTCCCTGTCTTTAAATATATTGAGGCGTGTAAGTAAGAACTGAATTATTATTCACAGCATGTAAATCACGGCACGCTTTCATCTCACTGAACTCATCACAATGCTTAAAACAAACTGACCTTTCTTGATGATTTTTAAAGGAGTTTGGATAACTTCTGCTGTTAACTTGTTTATTTCTGTTATTCCCAAGGCTGCCTAAAATTAAAAACAACCACAACACCATTAGGACTATTGGTAGCAGATAGTTCTCAGAAATCCAAGTTGTAAAGCAAATCCTTAATTATTTTACAGCGAGAATACCTCCATGTTTTCTGCTGTGCTCAAACTAAGACCTTTTGGGTTATTCTGGAGGTGACAACATGCGAGGTCTGCAGGCCATTCAGAACTAACATGCCTTATTTGGCAGCTGCAAGTATGCTCCACTGCCGCCCCTCTGCTCAACCAATTTAGAAATACTTTAATTTACTGAAAGACATGTGTGCTCTCAGGGATCTGAGAGGAAAATCAAGCAGGTAAGGCAGGATCGACAAGGTGCAGTATGAGCATGCAAACCCTATATTGAATACAACACACACCTCTTACTGTTAAGTCTTAAAACAGCATTTGTGAAAGTATTTATGTATTCTGCTATTGCAGTGCTCCTACAGACTCAAGAAGCTCTTCCTTTGCTACAGAGGTGCACAGCGCCATCAAAAGAGTATTTATGTTAGAAACCTACCGTTGCTGCCTCTTCCAACACCTTTGTGCTTCCTCCTTTAGCTAAAAAGAAAATATTTTTTAAAAATCAATACACATCTAAGAGAGCCGCGCAGCGCGGGCAGACACGCTGTGTCGCGTCACCACCGGGGGGGCAAAAAACCAGCACAAACCCCTTTTCTCGGCAGCGAGCGAGCAGCCCCAGCCAGAGAGAGCAGCACCTCGGCAGCCCGGGGGATTCCGGGCAGAGAAGATCCCTTTGCCGCCCTTATGTGTATTTCCTCAGGGAAAACGCGTCCCCGCCAGCACGGTACCGCCCCGGCCCGTACCGAAGTACTCGACCCAGTTCATCTCGCGGATCTCCGGCGGCAGCCGCAGGATCTCCATATCGTACAGGTGCTCCACCTCCTTGATGAGCCGCTCCCCGTCCGCCCGAATCCGCTCGATCCGCCGTTCCACTGCGGATGGGACGCACACGGCTCAGTCACCGCTCCGGGCCCCGGGGGCCGCTCCCTGCCGCCGCCCCCGCCCCGCTCCCGCCAGCCGCGGCCTACCCTCGCGGTCGAAGTCCTTCAGGAAGGCCGCCAGCTTCCTCCTGCGCGCGCTCGCGACAACCTTCTTTCGCCCGGGCGCCATCGCGGCAGTGCGGGGAGGGCTGGGGCCGAACCGGGGACCGGAGCTGGGAGCGCTACCGCCCGCCGCGCGTTCAAACCCAACCGCCGCCGCCGCCCGGCCAATCCGAGCTCGGGGCGGCGCGGCCAATCGGGGCCCGGCGCGGTGCAATGACGCCACGGGGCGGTGTCGCGCTTTCCGGTTCGGCCGTTCGCTATGGCGGCCGCGGCGCTAGCGGCAGCATTGCGGGAGTGGGCGACGGCGGTGGCGCGGCGGGACGCGGCGTGGCGGGCGGCGCTGGCCGCCTGGGCGCCGCTGCTGGGCTCGTTGGCCGGGCTGGCCGCACAGATGCGGGCAGGGCAGCGGCTAGCGTGGGGCGGGTCACCGCTGGGCGCCTTCGGCGAGCTGCGGGCGCGGCTGTGGCGAAAGCAGCGCGGCGCGGCCGAGGCGCTGCTGGAGCAGCTCGGCAGCCGGCGGTGAGGCGGCGGGGCCGGGCCGAGCTGGGCCAAAGGTGTGGGGTCGCAGCTGACCCCCTTCTGCTTTATCGCGCAGGGTGGACCTGCGGGCAGTGCGGGACGCCGTGGGGGCCGGCGTGGCCGTCGTCCTGCGGCTGTACGAGGAACGGGCGGCGGAGCTGGGCCTGGCGGCGGCTCTGCGGCGTGGGCCACGCGCCCCTTCGCTGGCAGACGCACTGGAGGGGCTGCAGGACGTAGAGCGCTATTACCGGCACCTGTATCCTACTGCGGAGGGGCTCTCGGGGCAGTGCTGGGGGGTGCCTTTTTCTCTTTGTTGTCCTTACCGGGCGTGAAGGTACCTGGAGAGCAAGCTTCTCCTCCTCCGCATCAGCTGTGACAGCCTGGCAGACATGGAAGTACTCCCACAGTCTTGGGAGAGGATTTTGGAGCGCTACAAAGCAGACGTTGTTCAAGGTAGTCACCCTTACAGCAGACCTTTCCTTGAGCTGCGCTGATGTCTCAGTGCTGCAGGCTGAAGGCCTGGTATGACTTGCTGTGTTGGTTGCAGTAGCAGTGGGTGACCTTGCTCAGTTTGTGCTTGATCTTTGTCACCTGCTCTGAAATGTCATTAATTACTTCAGTTGTAAATACTCATCATTGCACCCTGGACACAGCTGGAAGCTTCCTCACAGTGTAACAAGGGCATAGGGATCTATTTCACTTGGGCTACTAAATTAGCTTTACCTACTTTTTTCTTTATTGCTTTTAGAAACAAGCTGGTTTTTTGTGGGTACAGAATACAAATAAAACACGTTAAGCTAATAGGGTTGTTTTTTTCCTTCAAACTCAGATACACTTCTCATGATCTCTCTGTTTGTGGACAACCACCGAGAGCTGTGCTGCTCACCAGGCTCCTGACACACAACAGCAGGGACTGATGTTGACCAGCTTCTACAAGTCTGGGATGTTCTGAGGTGATCACGATGAGGAGGATGGATTGAGGAAGCCTAACTGCTGCCTTTTGGAAGCTGAATGAGTTGAGTACTTGGCCTCAGTAGGAAATGCTTGGACTGTTGCATTTTCAAGTGGAAAGGGGCCTGGTGTCTGAAGCAGAGGCTGAGCTGAACAAGGGGTGAAGATAGAAGGGTGTCATCTTCAGCTATGGAAGTCATCCTCTTTGGCCTGCCATGGATATTATTGTATACTGAAAAAAATGCTGAGACTTACTAACTTGAGGTGTGCTGCAAATAAGTGAGCATAACATAAGGTCCAGCAGAGTGACACCAAGCAAGAAAGATGTATCGGTAGCATCCGTACAAATAAATAAAAGATGTCAAAGCAGATCTGACATGTGAGTAGGTGCAGCAGAGGCCTGGACCTTGGGGGATGGAGGATGAGAATGGTCCCGCTGGTACTGGTTGTTTATTAGAGCTGCCCTGGGGGTGCAGGTGCAAGAGTAGGGGTCTCCCGGCCAAGGGAGGGGGACTGCAGATGTACCCTGGGGAGGGCAGAGAGGGGGGCCAGGGAACCCCCTTCAGGATGTGGGGCAGGGGCTGCAGGCATTCCCCCTTGAGGGTGGCCAGAGACCTGCTCGGAATGTGTTCGGGGGGAGGGCTGCAGAGCCCCCCTTAGAATGCAGGGCAGGGGTGCAGGCAGAAGAGCCCAGCAGCGGTGGGGAGAGGGGCGGGTGTGCCCAGGGGACGCAGACCTGGGTTCAGGCAGGGGCAGAAGCGCTGGGCAGCACCAGCAGGGCTGGGTCTCCCCCTACCAGGACAAAGGAGAAGAGCTGGGAGACACCGTGGGGTGCAGGGCAGTACTGGGGGTTATGCGGATTCCTCCTGAGGAGTGCAGGGAGAGGGGCTAGGCATGCAGCCCCCCCACTGGGATGTAGAGAGCACCCCTGTGGAAGATGGGCTGCTGTGCAGGGATCCTTGTGCAATGGCTGTGGTTGTGCAGGACCCCTACATGATGGCTGTGGTTGTGCAGGCTCCTGCTGTGTCACTCTGGCCATGACAGTTCTTTTTCTTAGCAGCAGCCTTGGGTTGAGGAGCAAAACAGCCAGAGTCTGATACCACTGGGATATCTTGGGAGCCACTGCTGAGCAACCTCAAAGCTGCCTCTGGTTCCCACACAGCTCCCACGGTGTGTGGGGACCCCTCCTGCAACAGGCACAGGTGTGCAGGGACCCCCTGTGCAACAGATGCGAGTGTGCAAGGACCCTTGTGCAATAGGGCCTGCTGTGCAGGCACCCCACTGTAATGGGGGCTGGGTGCCAGGATCACTGCCCAAGGCAGCACTGGTGTGCGGGAAAGTGTGCAAAGGGGTGTGCAACATGCAGTGTGCAAGGGGTGCATGCGGACCGACGTGGAATGAGGTGCTGGGACAAGGCTCTGTGTAGAGCAGGACAGCCACGTGTTGGTGCAACCAAAAGCCTTGTGGATGCACAAACTCTCCCCGTACACCAGGGACAACTGTGCAACACAAATGCTGGTGCACATGGAACCCCCACTGTGTGCCAGGGATGACTGAAACAAAAACACTGGTGTGCACAGAAATCCCCGTGCATCAGGAACAATCGTGCAAGCATGGTTCCGCACACCGCTGCTCAGGACAAGGTTCCAGTGTGCAACTTGCACTGGTACAGACCCCCGTGCTAGGCAGCGGGGGGCAAATCCAGAGCAGGTTCTCCCAAAAAAATGTGCGGAGGGGGGTTTGGAATCTGCAGAAACACCTTTTATTTTGCTGCTGTTGTTTTTTTATAAAAAACAGAGAATGCATCCCCTGTGTGCTTCCAACTCCCCCTGCCACTATTGAAACATTGGGGACCAGGCCCTTTTGGGGATCACCAGCCACCCAGGGGGTGCACTCACCCTGTAGCAGTGGGTTAAAGTGTCCCCATGTCCCCTCCCTGGTCCCTCAGGGTGGTGACACCTGTCACAGCTCGGGTGTGGCGTCAGCATCCGCCTGTCCTGGTGGTGCAGTCAGGCGGAGCTCGGTGTCGTGGCGGCTGAGGGCGAAGAGGCGGCCGACGGCCAGCAGCGCCAGCAGCGCCACGCCTACGCAGATGCCAAACATGCTCCTGGTGCCCGTCTGACGGTCGCTGTCATGGAGAATCAGTAAACCCAGACAGGCCAGTAAGTTCAGGGGGAGGCGAAACCAGTTCATCACCCCCAGGCGATCCTTCTCTGGCACCACTTTCCGTCGGAGGAAACCCATGGCTGGGAAGTAGAGCCCGCAGGAGAGTTCGATGAGGAGAAAAGCAAGGAAGGACTCGGCTGGGCTCTCCTGGCTGGGGTTTGTGGAGAAGGTGAGCATGAAGAGGGAGAAGAAGACCAGGAGGACGGCGAGGGAGAGGAGGTGGACGGGCTGGAGGTGATACCTCTTGGAGACGGCCAGGTGGTAGAGCGAGGAGCCCAACATGCTAGCGGCCATGAAGCTAGAGAAGACTATGCCCAAGGGAGCACCGTGGGGATCCAGGACGGGGGTCCAGAGGAAGATGAAGATGTAGATGACGCTTTCAAACAAAGCCTGGATGGTCCCTAAGAGAAGGACGCGCCGGTCGGAGAGGAGGCACTTCAAACCATCACCACAGGTTTTGGAGAAAGCTCGTTTCTTTCCGTAGTTTTCATCCCAGTTTTTCACGGCAAAGACCCCCGACAGCACCAAGAGGGGAATGGAGACCATGAACGGGGCCACTGGGCCCAACCCCAACCACTCAGCGAAGAAATCAGCTGCCCCCCCGGCCCCCACGGCGATAATGTTGTTCCAAAAAGCCGCCTGGGAGAAGGTGACGGCAATCCACTCAGTTGGAAAATCGTACCGCTCCACGTGCTCGTGAACGTACCATGCCTCGAAGGCAGAGAAAAGCAATGCCGTGGACAACCCCCCTAAAACCCTCCCTGCCACCAGCACCAGATAATCCCGGGAGAGTTTGGTCAAACAACAAATTGAGTAGGTGAAAGAGAAAAGGACGCAGGATTTTTTCCGACCCAATCGATCTACTAAAGAAGAGGAAACCAACCCAAAAAGGACACTGGAGGCGAAACCGCAGACATAGAGGATGGCGATCTGTCCCTCCAGGAATCGGTAGTGCTGGTAGAGTTTGTAGAGGTAGGGTCCCTGCAGCCAGTCAGCGGCCAGTGCCAGCAGATAGACGCAGTAGTAGCCATGCTGGAAGCGGCGGAAGGCCGGGTTGGCATGGTGGGGGGCAGCAGGGGGGCGGGAGCGGCAGGAGGCCAGCTCCAGCGCCAGGCAGGCAGCCAGGAGGAGGGCGCAGGCGAAGTAGGAGGCGAGAAGCATGGTGGAGGGGAGACCATCAGCATCGCTGGGGCTGGGGGGGCCTGCAGAGGTCCTGTGGAGGGAGCAGGAATCGTATCGGACAGGCCTGTGGTTTGGAAAGGGGCTCGTGGAGGATGGCGCGTGCACACACACACCCCAAAGGTGCTTCCTCAGCCTCCACTGACCCCTCCCTGTCACCCTGCTGCCCCAGGCAGCCTCCTCCTCACCGAGCAGTTCCTCTCACTTGCCTCAGGACCCTCAGATCAACCCTCACAGCCCCTGAACATCCCCCCTGCTGTGTCCTCCCGGCTCTGCTCCATAACCTGCTCCCCCAGTACTCCCAGCCCCACACACCCCCCTGCAGTACTCCCCCCAGCCCTCCCGCGCACATCCCCACCACACAGCCCCTACAATCCCCCTCCCCAGATGGCCTCACAGCTCCAGGCCCCCCATCCCGGTCCCTCTCGGGGACCCCACAGCCCCGCTCACCTAGCCCCACAGGCGCCTCCCGGCCCCACACGGTCCCCACCGGCCCCACTAAACCCTCGCCCCTACCTGCCCCTCCGCGGGGCGAGCAGCGGCGCGCGCCGGCACCTCCACCCTTCCGCTTCCGCCTAGACCCGGCCGCTGCGGGCGCCGCCATCTTGGCCCGCATCACGTGACCCGGGCCTGCGCTCGCCCCGCATCCCCCCAGGTGACCTTTCCCTTCTCTGTCCCCCTTGCCCCCAAAAGGCGAGGAGCCGGGGGGGACCGTGGGGTGTCTATAGAGCCCTGCGTGGGCTGTCTGCAGGGTGTCTGTGGAGCAGTGGTGACTGTAGGGCCCCTCACAGGGAGTCTGTGGGGTGTCTAGAGGACAGTGGTACCTACAGGGACCTGTATGTGCAGCTTCCATAGAATCACAGAATCGTTTAGGTTGGAAGTGTGAGAAACACCGGCTCACACTTAGAATTTAAAGAGGACAAAGTCACCAAAGCAAAGATTAAAAATTTACTATACCAAACAGCACTGAACTGGGTGCACCAAAAATAGATACACGCTGATCTTTCAGCTTTCAGGTATTTTATACCCTTATCCCGGCCACCTGAGTTTCTGTCTCTCTTCTCATGGGCTGAGAAGTTGGAGCTCACCTTCTTCCCAACAGCCTGACTTATTACAGGTTTAGCTCACACTTTTTCCTACATAACCAACTCTACGAAATCATTATCCTAAACATGCCTTTGATTACTTGATTATGCTACATGTTATTTCACAGTCTTTGTTACCATTTGCTTGGCAGATTTACTGTCCAAGGCTGGTTTCTTTGGCCTTATTGATACTCCCCTATGCTCTGGGTTCCTGTGTTGAAGGCCGTGTTCCAGTCTGTTTCTCTTTTACCTAGATAACGTTCTGTGAACAAGGATCCCTTGACAGACTAAGGGCTTTTCTGGGGATTAATTGGATACAATTTATGAGACTCTACTATCACTAAGATTCCTTTATTAGCACAGATACACTAACAAGAATATATCAATTAGCTGAAGCAAAACTTAGCTCATTTCCCACAGAAGGGACCTTTCATCTCCTGGAGTCCCGCCACGGACCCAGCACTGACCAACCCACCACTGACCCATGTCCCTCAGCACCACATTTGTCTGGCTTTTCAATCCCTTCAGGGATGACGACTCCACCACTACCCTAGGCAGCCTCTTCCAAGGCTTCACAGCTCTTTCAGGGCAGAAATCTTCCCTTGGTCACTAACACCACCTCAAAAGCCACTTCCTCCGGCCAGCAAATTCCACCCTAAAGACTAATCAGAAAACACCTCATAGAGCCATCAGAACAAGGGTAGAACTTTGCAGCTAGACAGTATTTTTTAATTATGTAAAACAGGCAAGTTTTTGTAATGCAAACTACTTAACCACTTGGCACTGTTGCATTTAGAGACCAAACATGGCCGTGACAACAGGCCTGACACCGGGGGCATAAGCAGTCTGTTTGCTGCAGGTCCAACAGTCAGGTCCATAAACAGTACTGGTTAGTTTTATGCAACACATACAGATTCTTTAAGATTGCTGGTGATAAACGCACTGAACTGCAGAATAGCTATATAGCTTTAAAGATATGGCAGCAATCACAAGCTTGATTTCCCTGGTGAGCCCTTGGCGTGGCCAAGGTCACAAATCTTACCAAAAGGCATCCCTTTTGGGGGGTGAGGAAGACAAACCCGTCAATCTGTCCCTATGATTTGGCATTGAATTCTTGTCCCTCAATTAGATATGCAATGGGGGTAATATTTATAATCCTATTGTGCAACATGAGTGGGCGGGACTGTAGCCAAGCCATCGTTCCTTATGGGTGCACCATTACCTGTTGCACAAAACGTTTCTTGTTAGCAGTTGTACAAAACATCTATGGTGAAGAGCAGAAGAACAGGACGGCGCAGCCTCCACCCCGGTGTCAGGGCAACACAAACCACTGGATCTTCACCCAGTTTCTGTGTGAGGGCCAGCCATGGACCTGTGCAGAGCTCCCAGCCGTGACACTCTTTCGACTACCCAACTCCTTCAGCTCCTGCAAAGAGAGGCCAGAAGAGTTTCTGAGAGGCTACCACAACGCACAACCCTTCCAGCAGCTCCTGCTCTTGGCATGGCTCAGACAGGGCTACCCAAGGGGCAGGTGTGGGGTGTCTGGGAGGCGTGGGGCAGTCCTTTGGGGTGTTCGGGGATCAGAGGGACCTGTGGGGCAGCATCAGGGAGTGATTGGGGTCCCTGGGATAGGGCTTGGGAGGGGTTTGTGGGGTGATGGTAGCTTTAGGGCATGACAAGGGGCTCTAAGGCATGGCACAGAGGGGTTTGGGGGCCAGAGGAAGTTCTGGAATAGCATTTAGAGGCAAGGGAGTATTTGGGAGCCCTAGGGCAGAGTTTGGGGGTGTCTGGGTCAGACTTTCAGGGTCCTTCTGCAGCATCTGAGGGTGTTTCTGGGTTGTTTGGAACTCTGGGGCAGGGGTTTGGGAGCGTTTGGGGGACCTGGGCTGGTTTTGGAGGTGGTTTTGGTCCTGTGGTACCTTTGTAGCAGGGTTTGGGATCGTTTGGGGCAGGGTTTAGGGTGGACCTCCATGGGCTGCAGGGGAATCTCGGCTCCACCACCCGGAGCACCTCCTCCTTCCCCCTCTTCACTGACCGTGGTGTCTGCGGAGTTGTTTCTCTCACATATTCTCACTCCTCTCTCTCAGCTGCTATTGTGAGGCATTTTTTACCCCTTCTTAAATGTGTTATCCCAGAGGTGATACCACCACTGCTGATGGGCTCAGCTTTGGCCAGCAGTGGGTCCTTGGAGCTGTCTGGAGCTGGCTCCATCTGACCTGGGGCCAGTGTCTGGTGTCCCCCCTGAAGCGAACCCAGAGCCCCCACCACCACCATCAAAACCTTGCCACATAAACCCAATACAAGGGTGCTCTAATTTGTCAGGAAACCACCTACAAATCAGTAAAATCTGAACCTGTAAAACTGAAATTAGAAAATAAAAATTTAATTTTCACACATTTTCCATTATTTCCATTATTCCATATATTTCCATTATCCATTAGATACCTTTCTAGAAAGTTGTACTTTAGCGACAAATAGCCAGAGCAGATAAGTAAACCAGTGAAATGCCATGCCCTGTGCCTCAGAGATGCCACGTTTATACCGTTAAACACCTACAGAAACAAAATTTCTCATGTATATGAGGATCAGCTTTTTTTCCCTACAAAATGCAGGAAGTGCCTCCCAAGCTATTAATTTCCTTTCCAAAACAAGAAACCCTGCATAAATGAGGACTGCATTTGCAAAAAATCATTTCAAACACCTGCCTTTCAAATGTCACAAACATTGTCATATACACATACCCCTTCCTAACTCTGTGGGACCTAGGAACTGCCTGCCAATGTGCTGAGAAGAAACCCCCAATACCTGGACCAGAAATGCTTGAGTAGATTCTGGCACCTAATTCCCAAGGAGGACCATGTCTTCTTCAGTCACATCTTTTCCTTCAGGACATCCCAACAGCAAGGGGAGGCTTCTTCCTTATTAATATAGCGGCCGCTATAAAGCATATCCTTATAAGCCAATCTGCCTTAGTGTTTCTGCTTAATTGATGCCAGTAAGTAACAAAGCGTGTCACAGGCAGGCCTCACAACCCAGTAGAGAACTGTAATGGCTCAGGGTGTCCCCGCAGAGCTTCTCTTGTGACGTCGCACATTTCATCACCATGGACACGCACAGCTTACAACACCTCCGCTCTGCAGAGGCTGCCATCTGGCTACCAGCAAATGCTGTTGGTGAGCCAGGAGCAGCAAGCCAGAAGCAGCTATTTGGAAAATATGTGAAGACCCCAGGAGCAGGAAAGGTCAGTGTTTTTTTTTTTAAAACACATTTGGTAGAATACCAACTTTAGCAAGGCCTGTTTTTCCGTGCAGACTTAGTAATTTATCACACATTCATTCAGCTCTAGAATTGCCTTTTTCCCAACTACACAATTAGTATTAACTCAATTCTACTACCTGTCTGTTGCAACACCCTTCTATCTCTTGAAGTCTGTTTCCCAAAGCACAACTGCGCTGATTTCTGTAGACATTCTTATGTCTCCTGGTGCCTTACTGCTTCTGATGCAGCTGATGTATTGCCAGCTTGGAACCTCTTCTGCTATTACTATGACAGGCAATTTAAGTATATTTATTCTATTTTGTTAACCTATCTACTTGAATTTTACATCTTTTCTTTAAAAAGGGTCAAAAGTCATATTAGGCTAAAGTAACTTTTAGTAATAAGTGTTCATTAAAACCACTAATCAGACTTCTCTCCAGTTCTAAATCCTTGATTGCACTGTTCCTCCTTTGAATAAGTAGTTTAGAAATTTGGCACACAAAGTACTATTTACTCCTTCATTTTTTTATTATGTCTGCAAGAATCTTTAATACTGATGCATTTTCCTTTAGTATCAATCGTGGACTTAGCTGTGCTTCTTTTATTGCAGGTGTCTTGGCAGTTTTAAAACATAATGCTGCACATAAAAACAATCAAATCATCTTCTAAAATGAATGCTTAAAAAACCCCAGCAAATTCTTAATGTAGGAGTGTAGGCATAGTGCTTACTTAGAATTATTTGTGATTTTTCATTCTGTTGCAGTTTGCCAGAGTTTGACAGCCCCAATGTAGAATATGGCACCCAAGACAAAGCAGATGAAACAAGACACTGCCCGTGCTGGGAAAAATAAGCAAGAAGTAAAAACCAAGAATGGAGATACATCCAAAGAAAAAAACAACAGAGAAATACTTGTTGAAGAGAGGAAATCATACTTGCAGAAGGAAGACAAGATTCTCACTGAACATCTGAACACGTACATGGGAAGAGTGGAGCATTTCCTGCAGGAAAATAAATTCCTAGAAAAGGAAGCTCAACGGAATCGGGATGAGGGCAACGCTTACCTCTCTTATCTAACAAAACACAACCAGAAGTGCCAGAATCTGATAATAACATTAAATGACCAGAATCACACTGATCTGTCTCAAGTCTGGACGCAGAAAGAGAAGCTAATCTCACAGTATACAGAAAAAGAAAAGGAGCTAAGGAATTCTCTGATGAATATGGAGACAAAGTACTCTCTCATGAACAAGGAGGTTGAAGACCTGCAGCCTTTCAAAGACCCATCTTTTCGACAGGAACAGGCGAAAAAGATTAAAGAACTGGAGAAGGAATTGTTGGTCACAAAGATACAGCATTCAGATGAAATGCACAAAATCAAGAGCAGATTTCTGCAAGCCAAGGCTGACTGTGAGACAGACTTTCATCAGAAGATCCAGGTTCTCACCAAGAGAGCCGAAAAAGCAGCAATACAATCTCTAATTCAGCATACCAGACAAGTAAAAGCAGAGAATTGGCGTCTCCGCCAGGAACTGCTCAGACTCATCCAATACTCAAAAATCCTTAAAGAAACCAAAGTTCAACTGATAGAGCAGCAGGAACAGCTTCTTCGTGAGAATGAATACATTCAGGAAATGGCACGCAGGCGCCAGTGGTTACACCAGCGCAAGGCACACAATGAAACTGGCAAAACCTACAGCTCTCACAGCCCTTCCAAATGTGTCCATTAACCTAAAAAAACCCTTCTCCACTCTGCAATCATGCCAATACATTGGTAGGCATAGCTGGACCATCAGTTGTTGCCACTATTAGTTAGGTAACAGAGTCTATGGAAGTAAATGTTCTGTGCGTGGAGGGAAGGACTGCTTTACGTAGCTCACGTTCTGCGCACAACCCAGACAATGGATCTTAAAAGTAACCTCAGCCTTAACTTGCATGACATCTGCATTAAGACATTTGAAACTGCAATCCCTTCACATCCCAAAATAAACAATGACATTTTCTCTTTGAGATCAGACTTTGTCATTTCATTAATTAGTAATTTTCCATGGGCAAATTATATTCTTAGACATAGTGAGGCAATCTCTATGTTACTTTTCACTGCCAACTACATCTACTGGTTCCATAGTGTGAACCAGTGTAGGCTAGCTCTTACTTTCAGCAACATTTTCCCATATCTTCTACATGACAAAGATTTATTTTACCTTCTGCTGGTCTCCAAAGAGAAAATAAAGATGCAAGCAGCCAAGTCCTTTAAGCTGTTCACAGAATCACAGAATCATCATGGTTGGAAAGGACCTCTGAGATCAGAGTCCAACCATACAGACACAAATATAATCCCTACAATCTTGGTCACTAGAGCATGCCACTACAGCATGCCCTGAAGTGCCACATCTACACGTTTCTTAAATACCTCTAGGGATGGTGACTCCACCACCTCCCTGGGCAGGCTGTTTACGCTTTCAGTAAAGTAATTCTTCCTAATATGCAGTCTAAGCCTCCCCTGCCGCAACTTTAGACCATTTCCTCTGGTCCTGTCATTCATTTGGGAGAAGAGACCACCACTACCACCCACCTCTCTACAACCTCCTCTCAGGTAGTTGAGGTATTTGACCCTTAGTCCTAACTATGAATAAAATACACTCACTGAATATATTTATATCCATTTTTACTTTCTCCTCATTCTTTTCTTGCTTTAGTGTTTCACTTGAGAAGCAAGAGGTAGACTGTTCTGTTTCTAATAGACTGCAGCTACGTTCACTTTCCAAGTTGAATCCTTCTGGATTTCCACTGCCTCACCAACGATGGCACCAGAGGTCACCCTTGCTCTAAGTTTTCACATTCACATAGGGATATTTTAAACAGAAACTGACCTTAGTTGAGATTGGAAGAGACCTCAAAGGAGGATCAAACAGAGCAGGGCCACTTTCAGTGGCTTTTGAGTATCCCCAAGGATCGAGTCTCCACAGCCTCTCTGTGCAGCCGGTTCCAGTGTTTGACCACAGTCACAGTAAAAAGAAAAGGTTTTATCCATACATTTAAATGGAATTAAATGGAATTTCAATTCCATCACAAATTTCAAATTCAGAACAGTCTGGCTCTGTCTCCCCCCCCTGCTCCACCTGATATTTAAACACAGTAATAAGATTCCCTGAGCTAAACAGGCTAAACAATCCCAGCTCTCAGCCTCTCCCTACATCAGAGATGCTCCAAACCTTAATCATCTTTGTAGCCCTTTGCTGGACACAGTCCTGTCTGTCTCATACTGAGGAGCCCAGAGCCATATGTGATACTCCAGGTGTGGTGTCTCAGTGTGGAGTAAAAGGGAAGGATGGCCTCCCTCAAATTGCTGCCAAGGCTCTTCCTAGTGCAGCCCATGATGATGTTCACCACCTTTCTGGCAAAAGCACATCTGCTGGCTTATGGTCAACTTGGTGTCCCCCAGGACCTTTCCTGCCAAGCTGCCTTCTATCCTGATAGCTGCCAGCCTCTAACGCTGCCTGGGACTATTCCTCCCCAGGCACAGGGCTGGGCATTTCCCAGTGATGAAGAGCACAAGGCTTCTGTCGGCCTGTTTCTCCAGCCTGACTGATACACCCTGAATAGCAGCGTGACCTTCTGCTCCACCAACCACTCCTCCCTGTTCTGTACCACCTGTAAACTTGCCGAGGCTGCGCTCTGGCCCACCATCCCGCTGATTAATGAAGAAGCTAGAGTGCTGGCACCTGCATTGGCCCCTGGGGTACACCACTAGCGATGGACCCTCGGCTGGAGCGATGACAAACCTTCCCTTCTGGCAGTTCAGCGAGTTTTCAGTCTAATCACGCACTCCACTAGTCTGCACTGGCTCAGATTGTCACCAGGGATGTTACGGGAACCAGAGCGTGCTGCCACAAGGAAAGATGTACGTTACAGGGCATTAGCAATAACACGCAGCCCGTCAGGGGAGGACAAGCCAAAGGAAGGGAGAAGGACAGGCGGAAAGAAAGAGGGAGGAAGAGGGAAGGACAGGCGGAGGGGAAGGAAAGCAGAAGGAAAGCGGAAACGGCCGCAACGCGCCTCGAGCCCCGCAAACGTCACCGCAGGCCGTTATGCGTCCTGCCCCACCCCTCGGGGCTCCGTGCGCATGCGCGGTGCGGCGGCACCGTTTCCATAGCAGCCGCGATCAACAGCGCGGCCTGCGGTGGAGGCCGCTCTGCCGGCCGGGCCCGTCGCCCGCCGCCCCGGCTGGCCGCCATGAGCGAGCCGGAGGTGGAGGCGATCGTCGCCCAGAAGTACGAGATCAAGAGGCGGCTGGGCAAGGGGGTGAGTGCCCGGGGGAGCTCGGGGAGCGGGGCGGCGGCGTCCGGCGCTGCCTTCGGGCCCTCCCGTCCCGGTGGCGCCTGTGTCTGCGGCCTCCTGGGCCCTGCCGCAGGCCGCCGACCTGAGCCGCGCTGGGTGCTAGGGTTCCGAGAGTTTGTATGGTTGAAGAAAAACTGGACTTTGAAACTTTTGTTATGCCTAATGGAGAAAAAAAAAATCCTAGAGTGTTAACTCCCTGTGACTTCTTACAGTTCTTTCACAAATACATTTCAAAGGAAGGTGTCGTGTTGTAGCATGTGAAACTGATCTCACCCTTAAATTCCCTACCAGTTTGGGTTTTTTTTTTCCTGGAATTTAATGGAGAACTGCCACACAAAGCACTGACCTTGCATGTACACTTGGTTTACAGTAAAATGAATCAGTCTCAAAGAATATTCTGTTTGTGCCTGCCAAATTCTTTCATGCTTACTGTAACTCCATTACTTCAAGTATTATGACACATCAAGTAATTTCTTCTCCATAAAATTACATATTTTTATGTGCAAGCCATTGTTAATTTTTAAGATCTTTCTCCTCAGGCAGTCTGTAAACCCTTCCTGTTTATCTGCTTTTCTATTCTGGCAGCCCTTTGCCATTGTTTAGTTGTGTTGATACTAGTAGTTGAGTATTTTATGTGCAATTACAAGGGAGAACTTGAAAGAGGCTCAACTTCTTCATTGTCCTCGAAGACACTGTTTTGTTTTTTTCCTTTTGAATTCACACTGATCTTTCTTATGGCTATATTTCATTCTAAGTTTGTCTCTGACTTGAAGTTTGCTGTCATCTTTTTACTAGTTATCAGCTTTCTCCCTTTGACTGAATGGAGTATATTACATCTTTTAAGGTGCTAGGTTCTTTGAACAGAATGACATTATTATTTCATGTGAAATATCAAGTTGTTTGAGAGTTCTGGTTGGAGACTTTCACAAACATGACTAAAGACTTTCAGGTCTTTAAATGGCTTGGTGCCTTCAGGTCTATCATCTAGGCATCACTGACATTATTAAGACTACTAGTTGAGCTCTTAACTCAAGTAGTTCCAGTCTCCTAAACTCCTGTGTTTTCTGCCTCTTGGATGCAGAAAGTTCTGTGTGTATTGTATATGTACACAGCTGATATACTTACCTGAGCATTTAAAAGGCTGTTGGAGTCCCTGAAACAGGTGAGGACTGCCCAAAAAATAGAGCAAGGGAGATAAGCTGTTCCTGTGCAGTGAGGGTAATCAAATTGGGTTTTTTTGGTTTGGTTTTTTTTTTTTTTTTTTAATTAAAAGCTGTGTTATCTACTAAGGGAACAGGAACTTCTATCTAAGTTTTCCCTATTCTGGATTACTGTGTGATACTTGCAAATGGTGATTACTCAATCTCCCTTGTGGTACAGATCCAGTTTTCTTATTTTTAGGTCATAGATTTGATTCTTAACTTTCCACATTCTAGGAGATGTCTTACATCTGCACAATGGGATCATTTCTCACTCAGAAATGCTCAGTTAACGTTTAAACACTCATGCAAAGTAAAACAGCTGCAATATGTGATGTTGAGTGATTTTCATGCTTAAATACTCAAATAGAGACGTTGAGGCAGAATTCCCAAGAACATGCGTGGTCCTGGAGTATGCGCTCTGGTTCTTTGCTGTGCATCAGGAAGTACAAACAGCTGGAGTATAAATATCTCAGATAAGTGCTATAATACTACACTGCTGGCAATTGGGATGTCTCTTTTCTCTTTTCCCAAGTAACAAGTGATAGGATGAGAGGAAATGGCCTCAAGTTGCGCCAGGGGAGCTTAAGGATGGATATTAGGAAAAATTTCTTCCCTGAAAGGGTTGTCAAGCCTTGTCTTCCAAGGGCAGTGGTGGAGTCCCCATCCCTGGAGGGATTTAAAGATGTCTAGGCATGGTGCTAGGGGTCATGGGTTAGTGGTGGACTTGGCAGTGCTGGGTTAACAGTTGAATATGTTCTTAAAGGTCTTTTCCAACCTAAATGATTCTGTGATTCCATGATACTGTCACTACAGGCCTTGGTAACAAGTCTCTCTCCAAATTTCTTATAAGCTCCTTTTAAGCTTTAAAAGGCCAAAATAAATTCTACCTGGAGCCTTCTCTACTCCAGGCTGAACCCCCCCAACTCTCTCAGCCAGTCCTCCCAGCAGAAGGGCTCCAGCCCTCCCAGCATCTTCCTGGCCTCCTCTGGCCCCACTCCAACAGGTCCACGTCCTTCTGATGTTGGAGGCAGCACTGGGGGGGGGTTGTGTTTCCCAGAGCAGAGCAGAGGGGCAGAATCCACCCCCCCTTCGCCCTGCTGGCCACAGTGCTGGGGATGCAGCCCAGGATGCAGGGGGCTTTCTGGGCTGCCAGGGCAGTTTGCTGGCCCATGGGCAGCTTTTCCCCCTCCGACATCCCTAAGCCCTTCTCAGCAGGGCTGCTCTCCATCCCTTCATACCCACTGGGGGGGGGTTGTGTTTCCCAGAGCAGAGCAGAGGGGCAGAATCCACCCCCCCTTCGCCCTGCTGGCCACAGTGCTGGGGATGCAGCCCAGGATGCAGGGGGCTTTCTGGGCTGCCAGGGCAGTTTGCTGGCCCATGGGCAGCTTTTCCCCCTCCGACATCCCTAAGCCCTTCTCAGCAGGGCTGCTCTCCATCCCTTCATACCCAGCCTGGGCTAAGACCGGGGGTTGCCCTGACCCAGGTGCAGGACCCTGCACTCCATGAGCATGTACATCTGCTGCTGGCTGCCTTAGGGGTCAGGATACTTGGCCTTGTGGACCTTTTGTCAGGCTCAGTATAGATGTTCGTAGTCTGTAACTCAACCAAATATTGCTCATTGGTCTAATCTCTCTTTCTTCTAGGTAGCTGTGATTACCTCTTCTTTCAGTCCCTCTGTTGAATAAGTTCCACTTCCACACTGGCGGTCTGCACTGTGCTTAAGATGCCATAGTACACTGTTCACCTCTCCTTCTTTCTCCCTAGGCTTATGGCATTGTATGGAAAGCAATCGATCGCAGGACAGGAGAAATAGTGGCTGTTAAAAAGATTTTTGATGCTTTCAGGAACAGAACAGATGCTCAGGTGAGAAATCATTGTTCTAATGTGTCCTGAAAGATGTTGTGGGAGTTCATAGATATTTTCAGGATTTATGTCTCTGAAAGATGTTATTTGTTTGACAATTATGCATATAATAATACAGTGTACAGCTGTATTAGGATCAAAAAGAGCAATAAATGTCAAGCTTTGTATATCATGTTATCTACAAAATACTGTTTGATATTCCTGAGGAAAAAAAGCCTTCATATGCACGCACAATGTCACTCTCCCTTGTGGTGTTACGCTGTTGTGTCTCAGCACAGAGAGCATGCTTGTGACTCACTAGGGAGCAATGGAGTTTTTCCTACCCTGTCTACCACAGAAGGGTTTTCTCTGCTTTAGAGATTAGAATGGGTTTAACCCTCTCACTGGGAGTCCATACTCTGTTCTGTTATTCTGTCGTGATAACAAACCTTTTTATTTGTTTATTTCTAGAGAACATTTCGAGAGATTATGTTCCTGCAGGTAATGTCCCCTTTCCCTCTGATATCGTTCACATATTTTCTTCCCATTCTTTTTCAAAATGCAATGTTCAGGGTTGACAACTCTATGAATTTATTTTCTGCACCATCTTGGCAAACAGCCTTTCTGTGACTGGGCAAAAGCACCTGAATGAAATGGAAAGTTGGTCTTATTTTTCCTTTGAGAAAAGCCCTGATCTTTCACCATTTTTAGCAGTATGTCTGATCACCATATTGACTTGAACTTTCTGTCACTTCTTATTTCTTTGTGGAAATAAGTGTTTTTCTTAAATTATAAATTCCATTATTCAGAGGTGGGGCTGGGGGGTGGCAGAGATTTATGTGCCAAAACCTTTTTCCTCCATCATGTGGGAAGCAACTTGACCACTTGAAATAATCAAAGTAAAGCTAAAAGGGAAGTTCAGCATGGAATTCCTTAAGGCTGCTCTTGTTTTGATGTAACTGACTGCATGCTATACCTAATTACCTTATCAGTGGCAGTGATGTTAAAATTATCTGTCCATTCTTCCACAGACTTACCATGTAGAAACATCAATGTTTTTGAATAGTAATAATGTTGTTATAACTATGATTTTCTAAGGACACAAGCAAGGCAGAGCTCATAGGAAGAGGTGTTTCCTAAGACTGTCAAGTTTAAATAGGAAATGAACATAAATAAACAGTTCTGTTAAGAAGTTGTTAAGACTGAGAATGAAGTAAATGATCTTGACAGTATTGTCGGTCTTCACCTCCGGCTTAAGATACCTGCATTTGGGTATCTCTTTGTACGCTGACTGTTGATCTCCCATTACAGTCAGTTCAACCAAGGCAGCCTATAGAGTGTCTCAGTCAGCCCTCAAAGACACTTTCTGGTCAGTTGGGTTTTAAATTATGAATGTTGATGGCAACTTTGTTCTGTTTTCACTGCCACAATAATTATTTGCCTTCATTAGGAAATATCAAATGCATAAAGTTGACTGGATTTTATTCAAAATGTTATAAAGGAATTTTTAGAACTAATGTCTCGGACAACAGAGTGGGTTTTTTTTAGATTAATTGGCTGTTTTCATACTGTGGAGAAAGCTTAAATCTTTTTATTTATTTGTTTATTTCAGTAGAAGCACAATGAAAGAAATAGCATGTTAATATTTGTTTTAGACAATAATGCAAAATCAAACAGGCTGTTGTCCTTTTTCATGATTCACAAGCAAGACACTTGATTTTGACAGTTGAGTCTCTTACCTCTGCAGGAATTTGGAGAACATCCAAATATCATCAAGCTGCTTGATGTTATCCGAGCTCAGAATGACAAGGACATCTACCTCATCTTTGAGTCCATGGGTGAGATTAGCTTTGCATCAGCTGTTTAAATCCAGCCTCTCTTATCAGTTATCTTTGTTTTCTACTTTGATAGTAGTGTGCTGATGACTTACATGAATATTCATGTAAGTAGACGCGTAAGTGGAGCAGTACAGGCTTTATATATATACCGGTTGTGATTACATGGGAATAGCAGTGAAATTTTTAAGGGAGTAATAATTATATGAGAACTGGCTGGTTGAGATGAAAGAAAGATGGCAGCAAGCAACAATTTAGAAGTCTTGTAGAGACAGATATGGAAGAGACTGTGCGATTTTATTATATTAAAAGTATGGAATAATAGAACAGTTACTGTAGCATAAGCTGCAAGTCAAACTTATAATACAGAGAGATTTCAGTACTGTTAATAATTACAGTGTTAACTTCTGTTGAGGATGCACTTGAAAGATTACATTTTGGACAATGGTCTATTCTGGCCTTGCTTTGAGGAACTTATATTCACAACTTGGTAATCCTTAACTGATGTAAATATATTACTGACGTAATATGTTACAGAGACAGATTTACATGCTGTGATTAAGAAGGGGAATTTGCTGAAAGATATCCACAAGTGTTACATTCTCTACCAACTCCTGAAGGCAACTAAATTCATCCACTCAGGAAATGTTATTCACAGAGATCAGAAGGTATATTTCTTAGTCATAGTCTTTATCCTGCACACAAGTTTTCTCTTAAACACTAAATGGAAATGTGTGAAAAGAATGAGATTATGAAAAGAACCTTGATAATAATTTTCTGCCATTCAGAAAGTAAAAAGCTTATTAATTTTCCTTTGTTCAATTCAGCCTTCAAATATCTTGCTGGATGCAGACTGCTTTGTTAAACTTTGTGATTTTGGCCTGGCCCGTTCTCTGTGTCAGATGAATGAGGACCAAGGTAACCCTCCTCTAACAGAATACGTGGCAACACGCTGGTACCGAGCCCCTGAGATCTTACTTTCCTCTCAGAGGTAACTCCTTAATATGAGCGAAGGGATGGGATTCTCTAATTTCTTCACCACTGGGAAAGATTTTTTGTCTAAAAGTCTTAAATATTTTCATTTTAGATGTCACTAGATGCAATGTCATGTCAGCAGTCTGTTTTCTCAGTATGCATTTAAACTTCAGTTCTGCAAAAACTCATAAAAATCTCTCATTACATGTACACTTCCTTCCTGGCTTCTTAGATTGTCCATTTACATACTTTATCATCTCACCTGTTTTGTCATCTTTTCTCCCACTAGACTTATTCTTTCTCCCCTTAAATCTGCATCTTTACAAAATTTGGTTGAGTATCTTAGTCCTCTTTTCCAGATTTAAGGAGAGTTTTTTCATAGACCTTCAGAAAATATTCTGTAATAAAATGTTAAATCAGCTGCCTGTTAGTCAGGCTTAGTCCTTCTTCTGACTTAAATTTAACAAATCTTAGTGATCAGTAAAGAAAATAAATTTAAGTTAGGTGAGTATTATAAATTTGAAATATGGATGTTCTGCAAACTGTCACTTACCCATTGTTTGGTATTTACTTTGCTTAAGTAATTGTAACTACTTTCTAGATACATTATTCCATGGAAAGTCCTTTTTTTTCAAGCAGCACCTTCTGTCTTCAGCATTGGTCATATATTACCTTGTCATGGAATTTACCTTTACTCTGGGAAACCATAAAAGGAAATATATTAGACTTTTAGTAGGATAAATCTCCTTTCTGTTTTATGCTTGCCTGAATCTCATTTACTTTATAGTTAAAATCTGTGAGCATTTGGATTCAAGGAGTCACCAAGCTTGTTTTTCCAGCAAAATAAGCTAATGTAGATGATGTGACTATCAGCTACAGAAAAACGTTTGCTTAATTTAGTCCTAACTCTGTTCTGTTCTTATTTGTAGCTACACTAAAGGTGTAGACATGTGGAGCATTGGCTGTATTCTGGGAGAGCTGCTACTTGGGAAACCTCTTTTTCCTGGAACATCAACAATGAATCAAATAGAGCAGATCTTGAGGGTCATTCCTGCCCCATCCTCAGAAGGTAGGACTCTTCTACAGGGAAAGGTGTTTAGGGAAGAGATTAAAAGAGGGAAAGAATGCAGCCCAAATGGATCAGCGAAGAATTTATCTCTGGTGAGTCATTCTAACGTCTTTCCAAGGAAATTAAAGACTTAATTGTGAAATGTTAGTGTTTGAGGAAAATAAGCCCTTACTTGATTAGGTAAGAAGCAAGACCCAGGCCTTCAAAACATTTTGAGATTTATAGGAGGATAATAATTTAAAACAGAGTATCATAGTTCAGTGGGACTTGCATAGTAAAGGTAAATTGGACTTTTTGTTCTGGAAATCTAAACACAGAAGTGAAGGCTGGAGTGAATATATGTTAAATACAAAAGGGATTACTATGATGATTGTCTGCTATGAGTTCCGGTCTAACACCGAAACTCATATGCTTTATAAACTTTTACAATGTGTTGATGTGTTCTAACTGATGTAGCAAATATTTTTTAGAAAAATAACTACCTTCAGTTTACGGACATCACTGTTCTGGAGAATTCCATTCAAGCTTAAATTTCTTTTTATTTTTGGTTGCTATGAATGAAGTACAAATGGAAATGCATGTGGAAAATACCAAAACAGAAGTTAGAAGAATAGCCAGCTCTTCTAATAACAAAAAATGCTGTCCCATTCTCAGCAGTACAGTTAAAGAATGTGTTGATCATGTCATAAACAGAAGGTCTGCATGCTAAGATAAGACCACAGGACAAATGACTCATTAGCAGAAGGTCCCATATCTTCCCTGGGGACAGTGGCAGCAAGGCTGCAGCATATTGCAGGCACGATTTCCTTTTCATTTAGCCAAACAAGTGAGAAAAAACACTTGTTCCAAACACTGCTGCAAACAAGGAGAACCAGCCATGAGCAGCAACTTTGTGTAGAATTTATGGAGACCAAATAAGCAAGATTCTGAAACAAAAAAACCATTCCATTGCAACTGTTGACTCTTTGAGAGTATGACAGATACATTGAGAAAACAGCTCATTGTCACCAATCAAAAAGAACCCCAGTGGATGTGATGAGGAAATCAATAGCTGGTATCGCTTGTCCCACACAAGTGATCCTGGCCAGATCCTTTGGCCTCAGATATCTTGGTGCTTCTGTGTATGTGAGTATGAGTGCAAGTTTATCAAATCTATGATAGAAAGAATAGGAATTGAGAAAATCAGGTTAGAAAATTTATAAGTAAATATTCCATCCTTCTTACATAAGATCTCCCATTGAGTTTTATTAGGATAATTTCCTATATTAATATCAAATATTTGCTTTACTTCAGAAACTGTGTAGTGCTGGGAATCCTAATCTGGGCATTAACAGTATGTTCTCCTTATTGCAGATATTTTGGCGATGCAATCAGATTACAAGGCCTCAGTGATTAACCGCATGAGTTCCCGGTAAGCCTTGTAGTTCGTTGTGTCTCAGAAGTCAACAATGTACTGTATGGTGTTGACAAAGTACCCATGAAGTTCACCTTCCAGTGAATTTCACCAGCTGAAATGATACCTGTTCTCTGCGGATTCAGCTACCTCTAGAGAAAGGGATGTAAAGTTTAAATAAAAAAAAAAAAAAAAAAAAAAAAAGATAATACCAATGACATGATCTGGGAATAACAAAACAAAACGAGATTGGGCCTACAGTCCAAGCTATTGTTATGTGTACTTTCTCAAAATTAGAATGTTTTCCTATCCTGAGTTGTTTAGGTATCTGGTGTCATTGGTTCATGCATGGAAAGCCTGATTCTGTTCAGTCTGACATCCTTATTCCAGCTGCTTAAACACTCGCACTGTGATATTTTTTTTTCCCCCCATATATGTCTTTTGGATCCTGGGAACTTATATTATCGTTTTCTCACTTTTAGGCAGCGAATGACATTTGAGCAGATTTTTCCACCCTCTACTCCATTGCCTGCCTTGGATCTTCTGAAGAAACTTTTAGTATTCAACCCTGATAAACGACTCACGGCAGAGGAGGCTCTGCAGCATCCTTATGTGAAAAGGTGAGCATAATACCAATGTGCAGTTTTTCCTCAGATGCTATAGACCTGTTCTTGGCACGAGTTTGCTTTATAGGCATGACAGAAAAAAAAGACAAAGCTAATTCTTAATTTTCTCTAACCCTATTTCCACTAGAGGTCACAGTAGATGATTTAATAATCCTTTTAAACATCATATTATTCTGTGGTGCTGGTTTTAGTCTTAGTGAATTGCATTATATGTTATCATCTTCTTAGGTTTCACTGTCCTGCCAGGGAGCCCTCTCTGGATTATGATGTGATTCTTCCTTTAGGTGATGATATCCAGCTCTCTGTGGCAGAATATCGAAATAAGCTATATGAGGTACTTTATCTTATTCTATTTTCCAAAATCCTGATCTTCCAGGTAACCTGCCATTCTTGCAACCACTTACTGAATTCTGTCATTTTCTTCTATTTTCGTTCCCCAGGGTTTCCATACATGTTTACAGTTACATCTTGGTGTTTCTTACCAGTCAATTCCATACATAATTTTTGAGAGGTCTTTAAGTCCAGATTCCCACTGGGAAAAAGAAAAGCCTGTAAAGCATGATGTACGAAAAAGACTGTAATACATTGTGCTGGATGCAAGAGTCCAAGAGAGGTGAGGCTGCTGCCACTCCATGTCCTCAGGTCCAGCCAGTGTGAAAATGTATTCTCAGCAGGCACACGCACACAGGAAAGCATACACACTACATATATACATGTATAATATATACATGGCTGACCACATGGGTCACAAACAGGCATTTGGAGCACTCACAAACATAGACAGCACCAGCAGCCTCATCCTGCTCCCTTCTCTGGCTGAGCAAGATGACGTCCGCTCCTGAGAATAAAGACACGTACATAGGAGGTGGATCCCCCGCAGCAGCCGGTCTCAGTCTGCCCCATGGCTGACCCTTGGACCCCAGTCTCCTCAGTCCTTGGCACTTGGATGGAGAGGTCCCCAGGGCTGCAGCCCTGCTCCAGCTGCTGGTACAGACTGTACAGACTTTGCAGGTCCCTCAGCTGATGTCCACCCCCCACTTGCAGGGCTCTCTCTCCTAGAGAGACACAGGGGCTGTCACACCCAGAGATGGCCCTTGGAGACCTGTTCACTCCCTTGCTCCCTGGCCCTTGAACTGTTCACCCAGCAGTCTGTGCTGGGATCACACACTTACATGCCTGTGCTCTTTGCGGTTGCCTGCACCGTGGACACGCGGCCCTCTGACCTGAATCTGACACACCCGCATGCACACACAACAGAACAGACAGCCTCTCTTCCAGGAAAGAGAAAGAATTCAATAAGAACATGGAGCAAACTGCATTGCTCAGATGCAGGGCAGGGCCAGACGAGCACATTGACCAGCCAGCTATTTAAACACAACTGGCTGGGTTTGTACCTCTTACCCCCTGTTTCCCATGCTCGTTCCTCCCCACATCACCTAAACCCCTCTCTTTTCCTGCTTTTGGTTCCTAACCTAAACACCCCATAATAACTCCTGTGTGATCCTATTCTTTCTATCCAATGAGAATATTTTTACTATCTTCTTTCCAACCATAAATTAATTTTAAAATTACACTTGTTACCTATCTCATTAAATAAATTGCAGGTATTTGCAAGTCTTTCTCTTCATTCCTGTGTTTTGTTCCTCTGCTCTGCTGTGTAGCTGTGCTAAGTCTAATCAACTTCTCCTTTCTGTAGATGATCCTTGAAAAGAAATTAAATAGCAATTTAAAGGAGCAAGTGCAGAGGGAAAACATTCAGCTCAATCAGTCTGAATCCAGGCCGCTTCTTCCAAATTCCAGTTCTTTGACTACGCCGACCAGGAAAGGCCAGAGAGAACCAACAGCACCTCTTCTAAAAACTTCACATGTGCACGTAGGAACTACAGCTGGTGTCCAGCCAGAAGTGTCCACCCAGAGTGAAGATTTATGTCAGAGATCAAAGATCCATGTGATATACAATCCCATAACACACACTGGTGTCCAAAGTAGGTACTGCCCTCCTACCCACCACAAGGACTATTATGGGGGAAAAAGAGTGGGGAAAAAGAAATGAGGGTAATATACATGGCAAAACGAGAGGGTGAAAGTGTGGGAGGACAATGACATAAGCACAAAAAGCTGTTGAATGAATTTTGAGCGTATGACATTCTCTTTGGCCCTCTCCTGCCTCAGTCTTGACCCTATGTTCTTTTCTGTTTTCTCTTTGCTTCTCTACTGCTGTTATTTTTCTCCATGCCCTTCTGAGCTGGTTTTGTTTGCTACTACATTCTAATTTTATTCTGACTATTTTTGTTCTGTTTGTGAGATGAAGAGAGGTGGGAGGGGCTGACTCAGTTTTTATGATCTGTCCCTGCCTCAGTCAGTGTGTTCTGTGTCCTCGTGATTTTCCTTTTCTCACGTGTTTTCTTCTGCAGGTAATGCAAATTCTGGTGCTGTGCTCAGGAACTGTTCTGCGCCACCTTTTCAACAGGCCAGAATCTCCAACAACAGGAAACTGGGGAGACAAATCACATGGGCAAATGCAAACACTCGGCCACCTCCTACGAGTGTACAGAACCTTTACAATGTGAGTAGCCATCCTACCAAAAAAACCCAAACAAACCCTTAGCTTTTCATGGACCAAAACTGTATAGACACAAAATATCTTAATTTGCAACTTTGTAAAGATACTTAAATGAGAGGCAAGACATATTGCTCAGCAAATGACTAAATTAATAATTTTTTATCAGTTAAAATGACTTATGCCACATCATTCTCACCATCCTATTCTTGATCTTACAGAACAGACTATATTTTGTTTATTATTCATATAATGTTAATGATCTGTCCTACTCCTCAGCTGAAGCAAAATCTGTGTTTTGTGTTTTAGAAAGTCAATTACAGGTTACTGACTATCTTAGCTTTTCTTTCTGACACAGAATCCAAGAAATACTCAGTTTCCCAGCAAAGATGTTCATCCCTTTCTGAAGCCCAGTAAAAAGATGTTCCAGGTTACTGCAAATATGGGAACGGCTGGTGATCCAAAAGCATCAATGGGCAGTTACTCCCAGGCCTATGGAACCATATGCAAATCTGCGCTGCAGAGTCTTCCAATATCAAAGTCCTCCCAACAGCAGCAGCAGTGAATATGGGAGTGCTCTAATCAGGTGAGGTACAGCTCATCTCATCAGTCCCTGAGCCACAGTAACGGCAAGTGAGAGCACAATAAAACAGGCATTTGATGGGGAAATGCTTTATTCATTGCATGGAACAATGTACTGCTTTCCTCTGGACAAAACAACAGGGAAGAGAATCTAATCCCTTTGCCTTCGAGTCTGACCAGACAAGGGCGTAGCACTATTTGCTCCCATACCATGAGAACAATTAATACTGTCAGTTAATATTCCTCATTTGAATTATAGCACAAAACTACAGAAAACTGCAATATTCTGATACTTGAATGTATTTGGACACACAGAGACTATTCAGGGCATTTAGACATATTCAGGGACTGTGTGACCCTCATGGGGTTCAACCAGGCCAAGGGCAGGGTCCTGCCCCTGGGTGGGGGCAACCCCCGGTCCCAGCCCAGGCTGGGGGTGGAGGGATGGAGAGCAGCCCTGCTGAGAAGGGCTTGGAGAACCTGGGGGGAGAAAAGCGGGCCATGGGCCGGCAACCTGCACTGGCAGCCCAGAAAGCCCCCTGTGTCCTTCTTGTGGCCCCTTCCAGTCCCTAAAGGGGCTCCAGGAAATCTGGGGAGGGACTCTTGATCAGGGAGGGGAGCCATAGGAGGAGGGGGAAGGGTTTGATGCTGAAAGAGAGGAGATTGAGATGGGCTCTGGAGAAGAACTTCTTTGCTGTGAGGGTGGTGAGAGCCTGGCCCAGGCTGGCCAGAGAAGCTGTGGCTGCCCCATCCCTGGAGGGGTTCAAGGCCAGGTTGGAGGGGGCTTGGAGCAACCTGCTCTGGTGGGAGGTGTCCCTGCCCAGGGCAGGGGGTGGCACTGGATGATCCCACCCATTCTATGGTGGTTTAGCAGCTTCAGGTGCATTGCCTAATGTGGATTTTAATTGTTTTTTTTAGCAGAACAGGTAACTAACTGTTCTCTGAAGACTAAACTCTTGACAGATAGTCTTAAAGCCTTTAATTTTGTTTTCCAGTAATTTCTATGGCTCTTCTGGGGTAAATGAACATAATCAGTGGTGACTTATTTTCATTAAAGTCAAGTAGAAAAGCATTTTAAGTATAGGTGGGTTCTGCTACAATATTTAGTAGCTAACCTACTGTGTAATATTGTAATAATAAATATTTCATTTCTTTTTCTTTCAATCAATGTCTGCTGTGTGTGAAAGGGGGAAAAATACAGGGGTATCTTGTTCAATTAATAATATGGTAAATTATTTTTTTCCTTTCAGAAAGCAATTTTCCAAGAGAAACATCATGAAGATGTTATCAGGCAACAGTGGGACTATAGAAAACTTTAAAACTATATTCCTGTTTTAATGCTGATTTTTGATACATTCTCCTCATTAACTTGAAGTTCTTATTCTCGGTCCCTAAAATTTTACTTCACCTGTGATAAAAGATTGTTATTCCAGAACATTGGGACTACAGTTACAGAGGGGATTCACACACTAAATTCCTACATATGAGTACTGCTGCCATTGATAGGATGTCCCTTTTCTCTTTTAGTATCTAAACACCAGAGTCCAGTCAAGTAAAAAAAAATAGTATGTTCACTTGTGGTACCAGGTGTCATCACTTCAGTCTGTAATACCAGGGAGCTGGGAATGCATCTGACAGGGAAGCCCTGGTTTATTCTGGGTTATCCATAAAATAGGCATTTTCTGTCTGTCTCAGGGACAGGTAGGTATCGGAAATGGCAGCGACAGGGTCAATATATGATGTCGGCAACGCTCTGAGCCCCACGTTGGCTCTTGTGAGTCCGAGACACCAGTTCTCATGCTTGGAAAAGGCCACCTCTGCTAAATTGAGGGTTGTGGCGTCCACCAACAGTCTCGCACCTTGCAATTTGACAATACAACGCAGCATCCAAGATCTGCAAACCGAGTCTCAGACTGAGACGTGATGGGCTGTAACACTAACTTTTTATTCTTAAAATGGCTTTTGCTGTTACCAGGCGAATTAGTTAGCAATATCTGTATACACCTACAACATCACTAGAAGAGATGAGTCATTCTAATTATGGTCAGGAACATCCTTTTACACTGAGCCCACTAGGCCGAGCAAGAGAAAATTATAAAAATCTAAACAAATACAGCAAAAATCTAAAATGTTAATGTAATCTGTGACTATAGAAATAATTAGATTTCTAACCTGTCTGTTACAGACCAATGCTGGAGCAGGCAGGTTTGGGAAGGGTGGGGGAAGTATAGAATGATGTGAGTAAGAATTAAACAAAACAGGGCTGGCATATATACAATGGGATATATGTCTATACAGCCCATCTTACTCTAGAGTAAAATAATCTCTAGATCATCTAGTGGGGGACAACCGTATTGATCATTACAGTTCATTTTGGGACCCACCAATAACTGAATCTGTTTCATTACTAAGAGCAGACAAAATGTACATCATTCATTTATGAATTTGTACATATGTATCTGAAATGGAGAACATTTATTACAATATGGAATAAGCATAAGAAATCTGTTTCAGCTTTTTTTTCCAAATTTGGCTGCTTCTTCCCTCCTTTTTTTTTTTTTCTTCTTTTTTCCTCTCAACTTTATTTCTAGATTTACCTTCTTATTTCTTGATTCTTGCAGATTTTTAAAACCATCTGTATTATTATGGAAATTAGCTTAATTTTTTTTCAGATCAGACAATGTATCTTTCTGCACATTCATTTCCCGAGGTTTTCAGTGAACAGTAAAATAACCATTAATTGTTACAGATACGTAAATTACATAAAGCCTGCTAAGTTCTATAAAGCCTGCTTCCATGGGAGCTGGCATCCTAAAAAAAAAAAAAAAGCAGAAGTTCTAAAGACCCTGCTAAAGTTACCTTCAGGCGCTGACACAAGCTTCTTGCCTCCATCTGTCCACCAGTACCTGGACTGCGTTGCTGAGCTTGCAGCTGGTGTCACGAGGGGGTAACCATGAAACCCAGGCTAATGGGAATGAGAAATTGAGAAGCCTGGTTCCACGTGAGAGCATCCTTCCCCGGCATGTTATTAGACTACAGCATAAAGATCAGGAAAAGAACAAAAATCCCCATTTGGCAGTCCTCCTGGATGCCAAGCAGAGAGATTCCAGACAGCAGTAACTAAATATTATGTACAGCGTCCTCTTGATAGCCTCTGCCTCCTGTTCTGCCAGACGCTGGAACACAACAGCCTGGACCCACCAGCTGATCTGTGCTGTTGTGTAGCTGCACGGCTGAGCTTGATACCAACCCACTATGGGGAAGTTACATGAGATAAAACACTTCTGAGCCTGACATTTCCAGCAGCCATGTACCTTCCCCTGGGAGTCCCTTCTTCACAGGGAAAGATGTGCCAGCAAAAGAAGGCCCTCTCCTCCCTGCAATCACTTAATGAACTGGTGTTTCACTGTCAAGGAGGTTACTACTTGGCCAACTCAGAATTTTGGATGCTTAATCAAGCTCCCAACAAAAGGAGTCCTAAAAAACAGGTCTTTCTCCATTAATAGCAGGTCCATTTCCTTTTCTGTGGCCTTTCAGCTGCATTTTTCAGCTCACTCCCTAAAGCAATACTTGCATTATAGAAAAGGAAGCAAACCAGTAAGTAACAAAACAGAAGCAATAGGCTTAGAAAATGGTAAAGATGAAACCTGAGAGGGTAATGATAGACAAGGCCATTACCATAGATAAGGGCAAAAAGTTGTTCACAATGTTTTTTCCTCCTGTAAACCTTCAAAAAGGTGCCTCCTGTACTGGATTCGTTATTAGATACAAAGAAAAGATATCTGTACCTGAGAAACATTTATTTTTTAAACACTGTTTCCAGTTAATGTGCATACATGTGTGTCTGAGTGTGTTTTTCTTTCCTGAATTCAGTAATGAATTTTGTATTTTTAATGTTTTCCTTCTGAAAGTGGAATTGTTTTGTCAGCTGAAAACATGCCCTAAGCGTAACATAAAGAGACTCTTACTTTATTTCTTTGTTTTAAGCATCTTGGCAATTTAATAACTTTATTTGAAACATAATTGTGATAAGGTTGCCTGGTACCACTTGACTTTAGTGGGCAAATTGTGCTGTAGGAGTCTAACGCTGAACATACTTCCACTCACTAACCAGGAAGAGTATTGCCTACAGTGCTTACAGCCATCATAAACAAGGTACCTCCTCATTCCCCTTTGCCAATGAGTGATTATATGGAATTAAATAGTATTTCGGTGATCATTTTTTGGTCTTGAAGGTCCCCAGGATTTTGGGCATGAATTTTCCCATCTTCTTGTCCTTGGCATCTGTGTCATACTCCTCTTCGCTTGGACTTGTATGCTCATCCTTTTTGCAGAAGACCTCAAATCTACTGTAGACTCGCTTCTCCTTCCGCATATTCTCCATTTTTTTCAGAAGAGTATCTCTATCCTCTGATGGTTGCCGCTGAAGGTTTCGTTTCTGGCTCCCAAAACTCTCTGACCTGTGGATGTTACAGCTTTTCTCCTTCTCACCTTTCCTTTCCAAGCTCGTAGTTGATTTAGAAAGATCTGGATTACTAGTGGATGGCAGCTGTTTGGCCAGTTCAGCTCTGTTCTTCTGACTGTTTGCAGAGATCTGTTCCAAAATCACTTTGGTATCATCTCGGAGGTTGCTGCTGTAGAGGATGTTAGCAGTGGATGAAGGAAATCTCCCCTGTGTTGGCTGGCTGCTTTTGGGAGGAAGTGGTGTTGTAATTTTATGGGTTTTTTCTTCCTCCATCATTTCCTGACAGTCCCCTAGAGAGGATCGTTTGAGAACCACAGCCTGCTTATCAGATTTTCCACTCTCAGAAGTGGCCTCCTCCTCCAATTTCTTTTCGCCTTTCGGGTTCAAAAACTGCTTCAGCCGCAGTGACCCTTTTCTTAAAAACTCCATTGGATTTTGTTCTTGTTTTGAACAGTCTTCCTCAGATTTATTGATAGAGCTGTCAGATCCTTGACTTCTAGATAAATTTTCAAGAACTGATGTGGTACTTGTCCTAATCTGTGGCTTCTTCATTTCTGTATTGACCAATTTTTGAGTGTCTTCTTTGAATGTCACCCTTTCCTTCTTCTCTGGAAGAGTCAATTTCTGAGTGTCTCCTACAAATATAAGACTCTCCTTCTCTGGAAGAGCAGGTTTACTCTCTATGGGGTAAAACCGAGATGATAATTTGTCCACTTTAGTGCTGATATGTGAAAGGGGATCTTTACTCAATGTGTCGAGAAGCTGGGGGGTTGATGAGGACATTCCGAATGCTCTGTCAGCCTCTCCGTGCATTTTGTATGTACTGCAGGAGTCTTTGGAGTCCAGTACCCTACTCTCCAGGATCTTATATTGCACGGATTTGGTACATTTCTTCTCGGTGTTCTGTGATTCTTCCTGTAGGTAACTGGAAACAGCTTTGGTGTGAGTGACTGTAGCTCGCTCTGTGTCTTTGCCCACAGCTTTGTACTTCTCTAACAGTTCTGCCACTTTTGATGAGGTGGCTGTCTTTATAGTTTCACTGTCCTTTGTTAACTCACTGGACATTTGCTCTTTTTGGATCATCTGAACCTTCTCTATTGTGGTGTTGGGCTGATCTAACTTGGCAGCACTGAAAATCAGAGAGGACCTGAGTCTCGAGCTCCTCTGGATCAAAGGATTTATTCTGGACCTAAAGGCATCTTGTTTCATTATAGGGGTTTCTTCACCTACTCTATCAGGATCTGCAAATTCTTTGGCACTTTCGATTCCCAGAGGCTTAAAAGACAAAGGGGATTTGAAGGCTGGGATGAGATCGGTGGGCTGCTTTGTGAGGGTGTCACCAAGAACATCATTATATGCCTCTGATTCCATAGGCATTGGGAGACCTTCTTCTGGTTCGGACTGGTAGGCACTAAGATATGAAGAAATCCTCCAGTTACGTAAACCTGTTCTGTTTTCCTGTGTATTCTTGTCTTCATCTTGGTCCTCATCTTTGTCTTGTAAGAACAGGCGTTGTTCCAGGCTTTGTTTCTGGGTAGGAGAAGTCTGGCAAATAAATTTCTGTCCTATATTCTGCCTCCTTAACATCATTCCCATTGGGCCATTGCCTGCGGGATTCAGCTGATCAGAGCCATGTCTCACTTCCCGGGAAGAATTTGAGGGTACGTAATCCAGCCTCAGGGGGAAACCCTCCTGTGGAAAATTGGATTCGAGTTCAGGGTATCGGGGTCCCTCTCCGTAGTCTTCCAGTTCGTTGAATCCTGGCCTGCCACCCCGGATTCTGTCAAAGAGTCCCTGAGGTCTGCCAGGAAGATGGGGATGTTCAAACTGGTACTGGTAGAACTGATCCTTCTGAAAGTGACTAGACTGGATTTTAAATTCATCCATATTGTTCATGAACATCTGCCGGGCATACTGTTTAGAAGAAGCAAAATTTTCAAACGTTCCTTCTGCAAAACTGTGTCTCTTAAAAGCATCCAACTCCAACTGCTTGGAACGGAGAAAACCCCTGACAGGATCCATCTGAGAATTCTCCATTTCTACCTTTTTATACATCCGCATGGCCGACCCCTCCACGGTGTGGCGCAGCATGTCGTCCCGCCTGAAATTTGACAGGAAATATCTGTCGGGATCAACTCTGTCCATGAAGGAGGGGAAAAGACTGTCATCCCTCTGGAACATCAGGGGGGCTTTTTTTGGAAAGAAGGGCATGTTACTGCCAAAGGGAGCCATGGCAAATGCGTTCTCTGCCTTTGCCAAGACATTGGCTGGAGGAACAAGGGGTTCTGACTGTGCAAACAGAATTCGGAATTCTTCGTCGAAGCTGGCCACCAGCTCGCCCTGGAAGATGTGTGCGATGCTTCTGTGAATCTTCTCAAAAGACCACATAAAGCTACAAAGAGAAGCAGAAGTGATTAGCATATTAGCATCAAGTAACTCAATTGTACTTTGTACTGTGTATTAAACCATTGCTTGCCTGAAGAAAATTCTTCCAATACTATTTACTCCTCTGGCAGCCCTTCATTACACACTGTTGTTCCCAAGCCTCACAGTTACGAACTGATTTGGCATCACATCTTTGCAGAGGATTTCACAAGGTAATGAATGACTTCTGTTCTAAAAAAGCCAGTCAGTAGTAACAGCAGCAAGAGAGTGAGCTGGTGGTAATCCTTACATGAAGTAGATGTTCCTGCAATTACTTTGGGTTGTAACTGTTTTTTATAGCTAAAATGTTGTGCCCATGTTTAGATCAGCTCCAGAACTACAGCGAGTCAGCCTCACCTTGGCCTGAGGGAAAGCTGTGGAGCAAATCTTCCTAGAAACCCTTTCCAGGCACAGGAACAACAGAAATACAACTGGAATCAGAAGCAGGGATTTACCAAGGGCAAACCAGGCCTCCAGCCTCATGGTCTTCTACAAGGAGAAGGCTGGCTGTGTGGACAAGGGGGCAACAGGTGAGGTTTTTCTTGTCATTAGCAAGGGCTTCCACAGGGCCTTTCTGTAAGTATCTTTGTAGGTGAATGGGACCACTCCGGGCTGAAGAAGCGTCCCACACAGCGAAGGGGAAACAGGTTGGTAGTGAGTGATTTGAAGTCTGAGGGGTGGACAGTTGTAAGTGGTGTTCCTCAAGGGTCAGGGCTTGGGGAAATAGTCTTTCACGCTGTTGTTAATGACCTGAACAACAGGGCAGTGTGCACCCCCGGCAAGCTGGCAGAGGGCACCAGAAAGGTGGGATGGCGCAACTGAAGTGCCAGTCACGGGGACCTCAACAGGCCGGGGAAATGTGCTCAGGAGATTCAGCAAAGGCAAACACAGAATCTTGCACCTGAGAAGGAACAGCCCCATCCACTGGTACAGGGCTGAGGATGAGTATCTAGAAGGCAGCTTGGCTGGAAGAGACTTGGAGGTTCTGGCAGGCAATGGGATGGACACAGACAGCAGCACCTTTGCAGTGGCGGTGGCTCAACACAGGCAGGGACACAGCAGTCAAAGTGCAGTCAAGAGGTGAATGGAAGCGATGATTTGCCCCCTCGTCAGCACTTGTGACACTGCAGCGGGAGCAGCGAGTCCGCTTTTCACAGAACCATGGAACAGGTGAGGTTGGAAGGGACTTCTTGCAGTCATCTGGCCCAACCACACCCGCCCACCCCGGCTCGAGCAGGGCCACCCACAGCCAGTTGGCCCGGACCACGTGCAGATGGTTTGCGAATATCTCTGAGAAGGGAAACTCTGCACGGTCCCCAGACAACCTATTCCAGTGCTCTGTCACCTACACAGTGAAGAAGTGTTTCCTCATCTTCAAAGGGAACCTCCCGTGTTTCAGTTTATGCACATTGTTTCTGGTCCCACCTGTAAGTTTCCTCACATTTCCCCTTGCAATTCCCTCATAAGGACCCAGCATCTGTTTGGGGCTCAGCTGCCTGCTGGGGTTAACCCACACCACCTTATAATCGCTGTACGTTCTTTACAGCTCATTTACACACTCAGTGTGGTGGGAGCTTGGCTTGGTGTCTGGGCCTGATGACGTTTTAATCGGAGTATCTACCTCAGTTGCAAAATGGTGTATTTTTCCTTAAAAAATGCTGCTTGGTATCCTTCAGTGAGAAAACTCGTGTCACTGATGTTCATTTGGAAGTGCCAAAGCACTGCTTTACCAATTAACCAGCTTCCTCCTCACGGAAAGCAGGACACGGAACATTGCAGGGCGTCTCACCTGTAGTTGCCACTGAGCACCACCATGCAGTCCACCAAGAGGAACTTCTCTTTCACGTGGCCTTTGAAGGACATCCCTGTGCGGCAGTAGTAGGTTGGGCCAGAAACTGTCCTCACCCTCAGGAACTGCAAACCAGACAAGGCACTGACTCAGTCGGTAGCGGTTACTTCCCTCCTCTCTGCCCCTCCTTCCTCCCCCGGCTCTTCTGACTTCCATCCTGGCACCATTATACTTCAGCTCCGGGCATTCTGCCCGCCTACACACTGATAGATAAACCCCTTTATTGGCATGTCCTCAGCCTTCAGCCCTGTGTTGCTGTGCCAGCTCTCCCAGCTTTCTCCATGCTCACCTTTCACCAGGCCCATTTCCCCCTTTCTCAGGATTTTACTGTCATAACAGCCCCCTGTGTCCTTGGACGTGTCCCCCTTGGGATGTGAATTAGCGGCAGGGCAAGTCTTTGGTTTGCTCACCTCCACATAGTTCAGATTGACTCTGCATTTAGCAGCTGTGTCAAGGAAAAGCTGAGAGTCCATCTCATCCAGCAAGATGTAGACGGGCACCCTGCGAGCAGCAGCGTCCAACACCTCAAACAGCAGATCCACGTCAGTGAAAGTGTCCATCACTATGGCCACCACCTGGGGACAGAACGCAAGAAACACATCAGCGACCAGAGCCTGACTGATCACCTTCGCCAGCACCTCATGTTCCAAAGCTGCACTGTCTCCGTTTCAACTTCCTTTTTAAGCGGGAACCTTCCCTTTTAAAGATTCCTTTAAACACTGGGGGCCCCGGGGCTGGAAGCAGAATTGCTTTCTAAGGTGCATCTTCTGCTCAACGGTGAGAGGCGAGGGAAAAACTTCACTGCCACTGAGCTGCCCCTCACCCACTAATCCAAAATGGAAGCAGGTATGGTTTTGCTCTTGTAGCCACATGGGAAGGTTGTACTGAGCTGCTGGGCTCACCCCCTCAAAAGCCCGTGCCCTTTTTAGAGAACTCCCTGGCCAGCGCTCAGTCAGCCACTGTGTGGCTGCACCTGCACGCTGATAATATGGGCAGCAGCTTCAAAGCTCTATCTCCCTGTCATGGAGACTCTTACGTGATCAGTGAGTATAAATACCTGATGGAAGGGTGTAAGAAAGATGGAGCCAAATTCTTCTCAGTGGTACCCAGTGAGAGGACAAGACACAAACTGAAATATGGGAAATTCCAGTTAAACATAAGAAAACCTCTTCTACTGTGAGGGTGGCTGAACACTGGGACAGGCTGCCCAGAAGGGCTGTGGAGTCTCCATCTGTGGAGATAGTCAAGGACATGTCCTGAGTAACCTTCTCTAATCTACCCTGCTTGGAGCAGGGGGGGTGGATAAGACCAGAGGCCCCTTTCAAGCCCAGCTATTCTGTGATTCTGTGAACTCTTGGTAGATCTCAGCACTTTTCCAGGAGACTGGAAGATAGCTTTGGTGCAGAAAACAGTAGTTCTAGAATCATCCTTCTCTCTGTCGGGTCCTGGGAGCAAAGTTAAGGGAATTAGCAGAGGACCTGCAGCATTCTGATCCATCTTTCACACACACATGATTTCCTCTCTGCTCTGGGTGGGCTTGTCGTTGTCTCACCTGCTGGGCAGACCGGATCATTCTGCGAGCCTCCTCCTTGATGCTGGGATTGTCCGGGGGTGGGGGCTGCACAAGGGTCGTCACCTCTGTTCCCCTGAACGCAAAGACCATTGGCCAGCCCAGGTCAAGCTCAGGAACAGCAAGGTCTGAGTTCATGGGCCAGTAAGTCCCAGAGGATCCATCCATGTCATTGTCACCTGCGGTGTCTGTGCTGCCCTCCTGATTGGCGTACTGGGGCTTCTGGAGATTCTGGATGATGTGATCCACCTCTGAGTTGCAGAGAAAATCAGGGGCAGCTTCCTCTGCCAAGAAGCGTTGGTAACTGTCTTTGCCCTCTTCAGTGAGCACGTCCAGCGCCAAGCGGTAATACTCCTTGTAATGGGGGGGGAGATAGTTGGGGTCGAGGGGATTGTCCCCCTGAGAGGAGCTTTGAGATCGACGAGCCATGAGGGGAGGGAGAGCTGTAAGAAAAGAATAACCCACAATGAGAGCAATTTCACTCCAGTGACACATCCATCCTCACCAACGGCGAGAGCTGGGGGTTCACAGCGGCAAGATCAAAAGGAAAGAAATTCCAAGTACAGGGGGTAATGTTGGAGAAAGCTCATTCTGAATGGAGAGGCAGCCTTAAATTAGGCAAAGGCAGTAATCAGTTAAAGCACTACTTTAACACAGTTAAATGTTTTGGGGCAAAATAAGGAACAAATGAAACTGGGCAGCACTGAGATGGACAAGGATGGTGCATCTAACAGAACACCCAACTTTCTTTTTCAGCCTGTGGATTACTAAGCTTAATTTGTCTTCTGTTTTAAAGTTACCTTTCCCGCCCCCCTATTGAAGAACAATGCTACTGGTTATTGTCTGGACTCCATTAAAACTCATTTCCAAATGCAACAAAAATTATTTACTGTGTGTAACATGGCACTGAACAAAAAAATCTTATGCATGTGTACAAATGCACCCCCTGAATCCTCATAAAGTCCTCAGTGCATGAAGAGAAGGTGGGTGTGGGTGGATGCAGGCAGGGATAAGGGTGTCTTGCTGTTGTAATGTGGTCAGAAGTCAGACAAGTCTTCATGAGATCCATGAAGCAGTAAAAAAGAAGGGCCATGATTGCATCTACAGTCTCTTAATGGGGGGAAACATCTGAGCTGAAGGGGCTCATATTCAATATTTGACAATTGTTTGTAGGGAACCGATTATTTCAGACTGAGGCAAATTTGATTTTAACCAATTTTTGGAAGAAAAGCTTGTCATGCCACAAATGCAACTCTATAAACAACACCCTACTGATCCGCAAAGAGCTCCAAAGCACTTTGGCTTGTGACCCTCAGTTAATGTCAAAGCTGGGACGTGCTTTTCCTGGAGCCCTGTCTCTGACGGGACAACTGAGGCTTCCCCAAAATCAAACAAAGCTGATGGCTGTCCCGGGCCACTTGCAAAGTTCCGTTAATGGGAAATGTGAGTGGTGAAAGTGAAGTACGGAGGGTGAAAGTGGCTGCTGTCATCATTGCCATCCGGCACCTCTGCTCCCAGCGTGGAAGGGATTGCCACAGATGTGGGAATCAGAAAAAAAACGTGTGGCCCAAACTCTCATTCGTTGATCGCTGTAAATATAAAGCTTGGATGGTTTCAAGGTAAAGCCTGAGGGGACTTTCTGATGAGACTGCCTGCATGGCACAGATAGAACTCTGTTACTCCTGCCTCAAGCTGCAACTCCTCGCAGAGCTGTACAATACAACAGGAAAAAATACAGTCTTACTATAAGGACAGCAACTGAATGTAACAGGTCTCTGTGCAAAGTATTCCAACAGATAATCGTCTTTATAGTCTGCACATGTAGTCCTATTTCTAGTTGTACGGGTCTAGATTTACCTTCCCACTCTAATCCTATCTTTTTTCTCTTAAAAGAAAAAGCAGTCCACTACATACCTCCATTCCAGTGTGCTCAAGTCACCTACGCGCCTGCTCTTAACTATTTTAGCAGTGTCTTTAGCCTTTCATCTTAAGGAAATGCTCCCGGAGTTCCATTCATTCTTGAGAGCAACACGTTCAACAAACTGGGATACAATTCTGAAGGGGCTGAACAGTTGTGCAGACAGCAAACTGCCCGTAACGCTGGCCTGCTCAGAACACTCATAATAAAATACAAAATTGTTTCACCACTACTTTATCAGCACTATATTCCCACTTCTATTTTGACTGTATCATAAGGTTCTTCTGCTTTTTCTTCTTTTTTTGTTTTGGCAGTTGGCGCTTTCAATACTGTTATAAATCCAGAAAGAGAAGACGGACCTTGAAAGGAAAAGGGTCAGCTAATGCTAAGCATTATTAGGTAAGGAAGAGAGAAAATAACACCACACACTAATTCAGAGGGAACTCACAACCCGAGTGTGTTGTGAATATGAAAGTCTCGTGCCTCACACCTTGAGAAGGGCTTTTATAAATCTGAACTCTCTTCTCTTTAGCCCAGAGAAGACATTTGCAAAATACAACCAGGGACCAGGTGTCCATTTTCTCCTCCAATACAAGAAATAAAAGGGCATAAAATTAAACTGTCAGGTAGAGGGTTCAGATTGAACACTTTTTCTCAATTGCTCTTCTCTGCCAAACTCCTTCCCGCAGGATGTTTTGGGATGGTTAGAGAGAAAGTGTGAATGAACAGGACGGGCACAGAGTCCTTTGTGGGGACACTTCCACCCCCCCGAAACTGCTGGTGGGAAGGTCTGGGGAGAGACACGGGGGAGGCTGCGGGGGGTGGAAAAAGCAGGAAAAATAGCACCAGTGAAGAAATGATCCAAAAGCAAAATGAGCCTCGTGGTTTTCTCTAAGCCACCGGCCAGAGGGGGCGAACGGACGCGGCGCCCGGGGGCGGCCGGGCACAGCGACCGCGGGGGGCCGGTATCGGGGGGTCCCCGGGCTGTGGGGGACCCTCGGTGCCGACAAGGAGACCCCGCGCTGGGCGGCGCGGCTCCGCCGGAACCCGGACGGCAACGGCGGGCGCTGCCGCTGCTCGCCCCGGCCCGGCCGCGGCTCAGGCCGTGCTGCGGAGCCCCGGGGGACCCGCGGCGGGACGAGCGCCGGGGCGGCCGTGGCCCCCGTTTCACCTGTACCGGCACCGCGGATCGCGCCGGGCACGGACAGAGCTCCGGGTGACAAACCCGCACCGCCACCCTCCTGGCCCACGAGGAGCGCAGGAAGGAGGGAGATGGTGCCTCTGAGTCCAGCCGTCTCCTTCTCAGGAGCTCCTGCTGGGAAAGCCCCATAAACCCCGCGTGGAGAGACCCGCCTGGCCCAGGCAAGGTCCGAGTCATTAACCCCCATCATCAACTTCGGCGGGGGGGCGGGGGGGGAAATTTTACTTCACCTGTGATAAAAGATTGTTATTCCAGAACATTGGGACTACAGTTACAGAGGGGATTCACACACTAAATTCCTACATATGAGTACTGCTGCCATTGATAGGATGTCCCTTTTCTCTTTTAGTATCTAAACACCAGAGTCCAGTCAAGTAAAAAAAAATAGTATGTTCACTTGTGGTACCAGGTGTCATCACTTCAGTCTGTAATACCAGGGAGCTGGGAATGCATCTGACAGGGAAGCCCTGGTTTATTCTGGGTTATCCATAAAATAGGCATTTTCTGTCTGTCTCAGGGACAGGTAGGTATCGGAAATGGCAGCGACAGGGTCAATATATGATGTCGGCAACGCTCTGAGCCCCACGTTGGCTCTTGTGAGTCCGAGACACCAGTTCTCATGCTTGGAAAAGGCCACCTCTGCTAAATTGAGGGTTGTGGCGTCCACCAACAGTCTCGCACCTTGCAATTTGACAATACAACGCAGCATCCAAGATCTGCAAACCGAGTCTCAGACTGAGACGTGATGGGCTGTAACACTAACTTTTTATTCTTAAAATGGCTTTTGCTGTTACCAGTCGAATTAGTTAGCAATATCTGTATACACCTACAACATCACTAGAAGAGATGAGTCATTCTAATTATGGTCAGGAACATCCTTTTACACTGAGCCCACTAGGCCGAGCAAGAGAAAATTATAAAAATCTAAACAAATACAGCAAAAATCTAAAATGTTAATGTAATCTGTGACTATAGAAATAATTAGATTTCTAACCTGTCTGTTACAGACCAATGCTGGAGCAGGCAGGTTTGGGAAGGGTGGGGGAAGTATAGAATGATGTGAGTAAGAATTAAACAAAACAGGGCTGGCATATATACAATGGGATATATGTCTATACAGCCCATCTTACTCTAGAGTAAAATAATCTCTAGATCATCTAGTGGGGGACAACCGTATTGATCATTACAGTTCATTTTGGGACCCACCAATAACTGAATCTGTTTCATTACTAAGAGCAGACAAAATGTACATCATTCATTTATGAATTTGTACATATGTATCTGAAATGGAGAACATTTATTACAATATGGAATAAGCATAAGAAATCTGTTTCAGCTTTTTTTTCCAAATTTGGCTGCTTCTTCCCTCCTTTTTTTTTTTTTCTTCTTTTTTCCTCTCAACTTTATTTCTAGATTTACCTTCTTATTTCTTGATTCTTGCAGATTTTTAAAACCATCTGTATTATTATGGAAATTAGCTTAATTTTTTTTCAGATCAGACAATGTATCTTTCTGCACATTCATTTCCCGAGGTTTTCAGTGAACAGTAAAATAACCATTAATTGTTACAGATACGTAAATTACATAAAGCCTGCTAAGTTCTATAAAGCCTGCTTCCATGGGAGCTGGCATCCTAAAAAAAAAAAAAAAGCAGAAGTTCTAAAGACCCTGCTAAAGTTACCTTCAGGCGCTGACACAAGCCTCTTGCCTCCATCTGTCCACCAGTACCTGGACTGCGTTGCTGAGCTTGCAGCTGGTGTCACGAGGGGGTAACCATGAAACCCAGGCTAATGGGAATGAGAAATTGAGAAGCCTGGTTCCACGTGAGAGCATCCTTCCCCGGCATGTTATTAGACTACAGCATAAAGATCAGGAAAAGAACAAAAATCCCCATTTGGCAGTCCTCCTGGATGCCAAGCAGAGAGATTCCAGACAGCAGTAACTAAATATTATGTACAGCGTCCTCTTGATAGCCTCTGCCTCCTGTTCTGCCAGACGCTGGAACACAACAGCCTGGACCCACCAGCTGATCTGTGCTGTTGTGTAGCTGCACGGCTGAGCTTGATACCAACCCACTATGGGGAAGTTACATGAGATAAAACACTTCTGAGCCTGACATTTCCAGCAGCCATGTACCTTCCCCTGGGAGTCCCTTCTTCACAGGGAAAGATGTGCCAGCAAAAGAAGGCCCTCTCCTCCCTGCAATCACTTAATGAACTGGTGTTTCACTGTCAAGGAGGTTACTACTTGGCCAACTCAGAATTTTGGATGCTTAATCAAGCTCCCAACAAAAGGAGTCCTAAAAAACAGGTCTTTCTCCATTAATAGCAGGTCCATTTCCTTTTCTGTGGCCTTTCAGCTGCATTTTTCAGCTCACTCCCTAAAGCAATACTTGCATTATAGAAAAGGAAGCAAACCAGTAAGTAACAAAACAGAAGCAATAGGCTTAGAAAATGGTAAAGATGAAACCTGAGAGGGTAATGATAGACAAGGCCATTACCATAGATAAGGGCAAAAAGTTGTTCACAATGTTTTTTCCTCCTGTAAACCTTCAAAAAGGTGCCTCCTGTACTGGATTCGTTATTAGATACAAAGAAAAGATATCTGTACCTGAGAAACATTTATTTTTTAAACACTGTTTCCAGTTAATGTGCATACATGTGTGTCTGAGTGTGTTTTTCTTTCCTGAATTCAGTAATGAATTTTGTATTTTTAATGTTTTCCTTCTGAAAGTGGAATTGTTTTGTCAGCTGAAAACATGCCCTAAGCGTAACATAAAGAGACTCTTACTTTATTTCTTTGTTTTAAGCATCTTGGCAATTTAATAACTTTATTTGAAACATAATTGTGATAAGGTTGCCTGGTACCACTTGACTTTAGTGGGCAAATTGTGCTGTAGGAGTCTAACGCTGAACATACTTCCACTCACTAACCAGGAAGAGTATTGCCTACAGTGCTTACAGCCATCATAAACAAGGTACCTCCTCATTCCCCTTTGCCAATGAGTGATTATATGGAATTAAATAGTATTTCGGTGATCATTTTTTGGTCTTGAAGGTCCCCAGGATTTTGGGCATGAATTTTCCCATCTTCTTGTCCTTGGCATCTGTGTCATACTCCTCTTCGCTTGGACTTGTATGCTCATCCTTTTTGCAGAAGACCTCAAATCTACTGTAGACTCGCTTCTCCTTCCGCATATTCTCCATTTTTTTCAGAAGAGTATCTCTATCCTCTGATGGTTGCCGCTGAAGGTTTCGTTTCTGGCTCCCAAAACTCTCTGACCTGTGGATGTTACAGCTTTTCTCCTTCTCACCTTTCCTTTCCAAGCTCGTAGTTGATTTAGAAAGATCTGGATTACTAGTGGATGGCAGCTGTTTGGCCAGTTCAGCTCTGTTCTTCTGACTGTTTGCAGAGATCTGTTCCAAAATCACTTTGGTATCATCTCGGAGGTTGCTGCTGTAGAGGATGTTAGCAGTGGATGAAGGAAATCTCCCCTGTGTTGGCTGGCTGCTTTTGGGAGGAAGTGGTGTTGTAATTTTATGGGTTTTTTCTTCCTCCATCATTTCCTGACAGTCCCCTAGAGAGGATCGTTTGAGAACCACAGCCTGCTTATCAGATTTTCCACTCTCAGAAGTGGCCTCCTCCTCCAATTTCTTTTCGCCTTTCGGGTTCAAAAACTGCTTCAGCCGCAGTGACCCTTTTCTTAAAAACTCCATTGGATTTTGTTCTTGTTTTGAACAGTCTTCCTCAGATTTATTGATAGAGCTGTCAGATCCTTGACTTCTAGATAAATTTTCAAGAACTGATGTGGTACTTGTCCTAATCTGTGGCTTCTTCATTTCTGTATTGACCAATTTTTGAGTGTCTTCTTTGAATGTCACCCTTTCCTTCTTCTCTGGAAGAGTCAATTTCTGAGTGTCTCCTACAAATATAAGACTCTCCTTCTCTGGAAGAGCAGGTTTACTCTCTATGGGGTAAAACCGAGATGATAATTTGTCCACTTTAGTGCTGATATGTGAAAGGGGATCTTTACTCAATGTGTCGAGAAGCTGGGGGGTTGATGAGGACATTCCGAATGCTCTGTCAGCCTCTCCGTGCATTTTGTATGTACTGCAGGAGTCTTTGGAGTCCAGTACCCTACTCTCCAGGATCTTATATTGCACGGATTTGGTACATTTCTTCTCGGTGTTCTGTGATTCTTCCTGTAGGTAACTGGAAACAGCTTTGGTGTGAGTGACTGTAGCTCGCTCTGTGTCTTTGCCCACAGCTTTGTACTTCTCTAACAGTTCTGCCACTTTTGATGAGGTGGCTGTCTTTATAGTTTCACTGTCCTTTGTTAACTCACTGGACATTTGCTCTTTTTGGATCATCTGAACCTTCTCTATTGTGGTGTTGGGCTGATCTAACTTGGCAGCACTGAAAATCAGAGAGGACCTGAGTCTCGAGCTCCTCTGGATCAAAGGATTTATTCTGGACCTAAAGGCATCTTGTTTCATTATAGGGGTTTCTTCACCTACTCTATCAGGATCTGCAAATTCTTTGGCACTTTCGATTCCCAGAGGCTTAAAAGACAAAGGGGATTTGAAGGCTGGGATGAGATCGGTGGGCTGCTTTGTGAGGGTGTCACCAAGAACATCATTATATGCCTCTGATTCCATAGGCATTGGGAGACCTTCTTCTGGTTCGGACTGGTAGGCACTAAGATATGAAGAAATCCTCCAGTTACGTAAACCTGTTCTGTTTTCCTGTGTATTCTTGTCTTCATCTTGGTCCTCATCTTTGTCTTGTAAGAACAGGCGTTGTTCCAGGCTTTGTTTCTGGGTAGGAGAAGTCTGGCAAATAAATTTCTGTCCTATATTCTGCCTCCTTAACATCATTCCCATTGGGCCATTGCCTGCGGGATTCAGCTGATCAGAGCCATGTCTCACTTCCCGGGAAGAATTTGAGGGTACGTAATCCAGCCTCAGGGGGAAACCCTCCTGTGGAAAATTGGATTCGAGTTCAGGGTATCGGGGTCCCTCTCCGTAGTCTTCCAGTTCGTTGAATCCTGGCCTGCCACCCCGGATTCTGTCAAAGAGTCCCTGAGGTCTGCCAGGAAGATGGGGATGTTCAAACTGGTACTGGTAGAACTGATCCTTCTGAAAGTGACTAGACTGGATTTTAAATTCATCCATATTGTTCATGAACATCTGCCGGGCATACTGTTTAGAAGAAGCAAAATTTTCAAACGTTCCTTCTGCAAAACTGTGTCTCTTAAAAGCATCCAACTCCAACTGCTTGGAACGGAGAAAACCCCTGACAGGATCCATCTGAGAATTCTCCATTTCTACCTTTTTATACATCCGCATGGCCGACCCCTCCACGGTGTGGCGCAGCATGTCGTCCCGCCTGAAATTTGACAGGAAATATCTGTCGGGATCAACTCTGTCCATGAAGGAGGGGAAAAGACTGTCATCCCTCTGGAACATCAGGGGGGCTTTTTTTGGAAAGAAGGGCATGTTACTGCCAAAGGGAGCCATGGCAAATGCGTTCTCTGCCTTTGCCAAGACATTGGCTGGAGGAACAAGGGGTTCTGACTGTGCAAACAGAATTCGGAATTCTTCGTCGAAGCTGGCCACCAGCTCGCCCTGGAAGATGTGTGCGATGCTTCTGTGAATCTTCTCAAAAGACCACATAAAGCTACAAAGAGAAGCAGAAGTGATTAGCATATTAGCATCAAGTAACTCAATTGTACTTTGTACTGTGTATTAAACCATTGCTTGCCTGAAGAAAATTCTTCCAATACTATTTACTCCTCTGGCAGCCCTTCATTACACACTGTTGTTCCCAAGCCTCACAGTTACGAACTGATTTGGCATCACATCTTTGCAGAGGATTTCACAAGGTAATGAATGACTTCTGTTCTAAAAAAGCCAGTCAGTAGTAACAGCAGCAAGAGAGTGAGCTGGTGGTAATCCTTACATGAAGTAGATGTTCCTGCAATTACTTTGGGTTGTAACTGTTTTTTATAGCTAAAATGTTGTGCCCATGTTTAGATCAGCTCCAGAACTACAGCGAGTCAGCCTCACCTTGGCCTGAGGGAAAGCTGTGGAGCAAATCTTCCTAGAAACCCTTTCCAGGCACAGGAACAACAGAAATACAACTGGAATCAGAAGCAGGGATTTACCAAGGGCAAACCAGGCCTCCAGCCTCATGGTCTTCTACAAGGAGAAGGCTGGCTGTGTGGACAAGGGGGCAACAGGTGAGGTTTTTCTTGTCATTAGCAAGGGCTTCCACAGGGCCTTTCTGTAAGTATCTTTGTAGGTGAATGGGACCACTCCGGGCTGAAGAAGCGTCCCACACAGCGAAGGGGAAACAGGTTGGTAGTGAGTGATTTGAAGTCTGAGGGGTGGACAGTTGTAAGTGGTGTTCCTCAAGGGTCAGGGCTTGGGGAAATAGTCTTTCACGCTGTTGTTAATGACCTGAACAACAGGGCAGTGTGCACCCCCGGCAAGCTGGCAGAGGGCACCAGAAAGGTGGGATGGCGCAACTGAAGTGCCAGTCACGGGGACCTCAACAGGCCGGGGAAATGTGCTCAGGAGATTCAGCAAAGGCAAACACAGAATCTTGCACCTGAGAAGGAACAGCCCCATCCACTGGTACAGGGCTGAGGATGAGTATCTAGAAGGCAGCTTGGCTGGAAGAGACTTGGAGGTTCTGGCAGGCAATGGGATGGACACAGACAGCAGCACCTTTGCAGTGGCGGTGGCTCAACACAGGCAGGGACACAGCAGTCAAAGTGCAGTCAAGAGGTGAATGGAAGCGATGATTTGCCCCCTCGTCAGCACTTGTGACACTGCAGCGGGAGCAGCGAGTCCGCTTTTCACAGAACCATGGAACAGGTGAGGTTGGAAGGGACTTCTTGCAGTCATCTGGCCCAACCACACCCGCCCACCCCGGCTCGAGCAGGGCCACCCACAGCCAGTTGGCCCGGACCACGTGCAGATGGTTTGCGAATATCTCTGAGAAGGGAAACTCTGCACGGTCCCCAGACAACCTATTCCAGTGCTCTGTCACCTACACAGTGAAGAAGTGTTTCCTCATCTTCAAAGGGAACCTCCCGTGTTTCAGTTTATGCACATTGTTTCTGGTCCCACCTGTAAGTTTCCTCACATTTCCCCTTGCAATTCCCTCATAAGGACCCAGCATCTGTTTGGGGCTCAGCTGCCTGCTGGGGTTAACCCACACCACCTTATAATCGCTGTACGTTCTTTACAGCTCATTTACACACTCAGTGTGGTGGGAGCTTGGCTTGGTGTCTGGGCCTGATGACGTTTTAATCGGAGTATCTACCTCAGTTGCAAAATGGTGTATTTTTCCTTAAAAAATGCTGCTTGGTATCCTTCAGTGAGAAAACTCGTGTCACTGATGTTCATTTGGAAGTGCCAAAGCACTGCTTTACCAATTAACCAGCTTCCTCCTCACGGAAAGCAGGACACGGAACATTGCAGGGCGTCTCACCTGTAGTTGCCACTGAGCACCACCATGCAGTCCACCAAGAGGAACTTCTCTTTCACGTGGCCTTTGAAGGACATCCCTGTGCGGCAGTAGTAGGTTGGGCCAGAAACTGTCCTCACCCTCAGGAACTGCAAACCAGACAAGGCACTGACTCAGTCGGTAGCGGTTACTTCCCTCCTCTCTGCCCCTCCTTCCTCCCCCGGCTCTTCTGACTTCCATCCTGGCACCATTATACTTCAGCTCCGGGCATTCTGCCCGCCTACACACTGATAGATAAACCCCTTTATTGGCATGTCCTCAGCCTTCAGCCCTGTGTTGCTGTGCCAGCTCTCCCAGCTTTCTCCATGCTCACCTTTCACCAGGCCCATTTCCCCCTTTCTCAGGATTTTACTGTCATAACAGCCCCCTGTGTCCTTGGACGTGTCCCCCTTGGGATGTGAATTAGCGGCAGGGCAAGTCTTTGGTTTGCTCACCTCCACATAGTTCAGATTGACTCTGCATTTAGCAGCTGTGTCAAGGAAAAGCTGAGAGTCCATCTCATCCAGCAAGATGTAGACGGGCACCCTGCGAGCAGCAGCGTCCAACACCTCAAACAGCAGATCCACGTCAGTGAAAGTGTCCATCACTATGGCCACCACCTGGGGACAGAACGCAAGAAACACATCAGCGACCAGAGCCTGACTGATCACCTTCGCCAGCACCTCATGTTCCAAAGCTGCACTGTCTCCGCTTCAACTTCCTTTTTAAGCGGGAACCTTCCCTTTTAAAGATTCCTTTAAACACTGGGGGCCCCGGGGCTGGAAGCAGAATTGCTTTCTAAGGTGCATCTTCTGCTCAACGGTGAGAGGCGAGGGAAAAACTTCACTGCCACTGAGCTGCCCCTCACCCACTAATCCAAAATGGAAGCAGGTATGGTTTTGCTCTTGTAGCCACATGGGAAGGTTGTACTGAGCTGCTGGGCTCACCCCCTCAAAAGCCCGTGCCCTTTTTAGAGAACTCCCTGGCCAGCGCTCAGTCAGCCACTGTGTGGCTGCACCTGCACGCTGATAATATGGGCAGCAGCTTCAAAGCTCTATCTCCCTGTCATGGAGACTCTTACGTGATCAGTGAGTATAAATACCTGATGGAAGGGTGTAAGAAAGATGGAGCCAAATTCTTCTCAGTGGTACCCAGTGAGAGGACAAGACACAAACTGAAATATGGGAAATTCCAGTTAAACATAAGAAAACCTCTTCTACTGTGAGGGTGGCTGAACACTGGGACAGGCTGCCCAGAAGGGCTGTGGAGTCTCCATCTGTGGAGATAGTCAAGGACATGTCCTGAGTAACCTTCTCTAATCTACCCTGCTTGGAGCAGGGGGGGTGGATAAGACCAGAGGCCCCTTTCAAGCCCAGCTATTCTGTGATTCTGTGAACTCTTGGTAGATCTCAGCACTTTTCCAGGAGACTGGAAGATAGCTTTGGTGCAGAAAACAGTAGTTCTAGAATCATCCTTCTCTCTGTCGGGTCCTGGGAGCAAAGTTAAGGGAATTAGCAGAGGACCTGCAGCATTCTGATCCATCTTTCACACACACATGATTTCCTCTCTGCTCTGGGTGGGCTTGTCGTTGTCTCACCTGCTGGGCAGACCGGATCATTCTGCGAGCCTCCTCCTTGATGCTGGGATTGTCCGGGGGTGGGGGCTGCACAAGGGTCGTCACCTCTGTTCCCCTGAACGCAAAGACCATTGGCCAGCCCAGGTCAAGCTCAGGAACAGCAAGGTCTGAGTTCATGGGCCAGTAAGTCCCAGAGGATCCATCCATGTCATTGTCACCTGCGGTGTCTGTGCTGCCCTCCTGATTGGCGTACTGGGGCTTCTGGAGATTCTGGATGATGTGATCCACCTCTGAGTTGCAGAGAAAATCAGGGGCAGCTTCCTCTGCCAAGAAGCGTTGGTAACTGTCTTTGCCCTCTTCAGTGAGCACGTCCAGCGCCAAGCGGTAATACTCCTTGTAATGGGGGGGGAGATAGTTGGGGTCGAGGGGATTGTCCCCCTGAGAGGAGCTTTGAGATCGACGAGCCATGAGGGGAGGGAGAGCTGTAAGAAAAGAATAACCCACAATGAGAGCAATTTCACTCCAGTGACACATCCATCCTCACCAACGGCGAGAGCTGGGGGTTCACAGCGGCAAGATCAAAAGGAAAGAAATTCCAAGTACAGGGGGTAATGTTGGAGAAAGCTCATTCTGAATGGAGAGGCAGCCTTAAATTAGGCAAAGGCAGTAATCAGTTAAAGCACTACTTTAACACAGTTAAATGTTTTGGGGCAAAATAAGGAACAAATGAAACTGGGCAGCACTGAGATGGACAAGGATGGTGCATCTAACAGAACACCCAACTTTCTTTTTCAGCCTGTGGATTACTAAGCTTAATTTGTCTTCTGTTTTAAAGTTACCTTTCCCGCCCCCCTATTGAAGAACAATGCTACTGGTTATTGTCTGGACTCCATTAAAACTCATTTCCAAATGCAACAAAAATTATTTACTGTGTGTAACATGGCACTGAACAAAAAAATCTTATGCATGTGTACAAATGCACCCCCTGAATCCTCATAAAGTCCTCAGTGCATGAAGAGAAGGTGGGTGTGGGTGGATGCAGGCAGGGATAAGGGTGTCTTGCTGTTGTAATGTGGTCAGAAGTCAGACAAGTCTTCATGAGATCCATGAAGCAGTAAAAAAGAAGGGCCATGATTGCATCTACAGTCTCTTAATGGGGGGAAACATCTGAGCTGAAGGGGCTCATATTCAATATTTGACAATTGTTTGTAGGGAACCGATTATTTCAGACTGAGGCAAATTTGATTTTAACCAATTTTTGGAAGAAAAGCTTGTCATGCCACAAATGCAACTCTATAAACAACACCCTACTGATCCGCAAAGAGCTCCAAAGCACTTTGGCTTGTGACCCTCAGTTAATGTCAAAGCTGGGACGTGCTTTTCCTGGAGCCCTGTCTCTGACGGGACAACTGAGGCTTCCCCAAAATCAAACAAAGCTGATGGCTGTCCCGGGCCACTTGCAAAGTTCCGTTAATGGGAAATGTGAGTGGTGAAAGTGAAGTACGGAGGGTGAAAGTGGCTGCTGTCATCATTGCCATCCGGCACCTCTGCTCCCAGCGTGGAAGGGATTGCCACAGATGTGGGAATCAGAAAAAAAACGTGTGGCCCAAACTCTCATTCGTTGATCGCTGTAAATATAAAGCTTGGATGGTTTCAAGGTAAAGCCTGAGGGGACTTTCTGATGAGACTGCCTGCATGGCACAGATAGAACTCTGTTACTCCTGCCTCAAGCTGCAACTCCTCGCAGAGCTGTACAATACAACAGGAAAAAATACAGTCTTACTATAAGGACAGCAACTGAATGTAACAGGTCTCTGTGCAAAGTATTCCAACAGATAATCGTCTTTATAGTCTGCACATGTAGTCCTATTTCTAGTTGTACGGGTCTAGATTTACCTTCCCACTCTAATCCTATCTTTTTTCTCTTAAAAGAAAAAGCAGTCCACTACATACCTCCATTCCAGTGTGCTCAAGTCACCTACGCGCCTGCTCTTAACTATTTTAGCAGTGTCTTTAGCCTTTCATCTTAAGGAAATGCTCCCGGAGTTCCATTCATTCTTGAGAGCAACACGTTCAACAAACTGGGATACAATTCTGAAGGGGCTGAACAGTTGTGCAGACAGCAAACTGCCCGTAACGCTGGCCTGCTCAGAACACTCGTAATAAAATACAAAATTGTTTCACCACTACTTTATCAGCACTATATTCCCACTTCTATTTTGACTGTATCATAAGGTTCTTCTGCTTTTTCTTCTTTTTTTGTTTTGGCAGTTGGCGCTTTCAATACTGTTATAAATCCAGAAAGAGAAGACGGACCTTGAAAGGAAAAGGGTCAGCTAATGCTAAGCATTATTAGGTAAGGAAGAGAGAAAATAACACCACACACTAATTCAGAGGGAACTCACAACCCGAGTGTGTTGTGAATATGAAAGTCTCGTGCCTCACACCTTGAGAAGGGCTTTTATAAATCTGAACTCTCTTCTCTTTAGCCCAGAGAAGACATTTGCAAAATACAACCAGGGACCAGGTGTCCATTTTCTCCTCCAATACAAGAAATAAAAGGGCATAAAATTAAACTGTCAGGTAGAGGGTTCAGATTGAACACTTTTTCTCAATTGCTCTTCTCTGCCAAACTCCTTCCCGCAGGATGTTTTGGGATGGTTAGAGAGAAAGTGTGAATGAACAGGACGGGCACAGAGTCCTTTGTGGGGACACTTCCACCCCCCCGAAACTGCTGGTGGGAAGGTCTGGGGAGAGACACGGGGGAGGCTGCGGGGGGTGGAAAAAGCAGGAAAAATAGCACCAGTGAAGAAATGATCCAAAAGCAAAATGAGCCTCGTGGTTTTCTCTAAGCCACCGGCCAGAGGGGGCGAACGGACGCGGCGCCCGGGGGCGGCCGGGCACAGCGACCGCGGGGGGCCGGTATCGGGGGGTCCCCGGGCTGTGGGGGACCCTCGGTGCCGACAAGGAGACCCCGCGCTGGGCGGCGCGGCTCCGCCGGAACCCGGACGGCAACGGCGGGCGCTGCCGCTGCTCGCCCCGGCCCGGCCGCGGCTCAGGCCGTGCTGCGGAGCCCCGGGGGACCCGCGGCGGGACGAGCGCCGGGGCGGCCGTGGCCCCCGTTTCACCTGTACCGGCACCGCGGATCGCGCCGGGCACGGACAGAGCTCCGGGTGACAAACCCGCACCGCCACCCTCCTGGCCCACGAGGAGCGCAGGAAGGAGGGAGATGGTGCCTCTGAGTCCAGCCGTCTCCTTCTCAGGAGCTCCTGCTGGGAAAGCCCCATAAACCCCGCGTGGAGAGACCCGCCTGGCCCAGGCAAGGTCCGAGTCATTAACCCCCATCATCAACTTCGGCGGGGGGGCGGGGGGGGAGGTAATTTCTTCCAAACAGATGCACAAATCTGAGAACTGTGAAATAAACCCCAGAAATCCCGTTTCTGCCACCATGAGCCCAAGTAACTCATGATCCGCAAGAATCCAGGGTCAAGTCCCTAACTAGTGGACACAATAAATTTAAGACTAGATGCAGTAAGCATGTCTGACCATTAAACTGCTCCCAATGCAGGAAAACTGTAAAAAAGGTATCCCTTTCCCCCAAGAAGACCCCAGATTATCCTAAGTGTGATGAAACCCCAGAGTTCACTCACTTAAAAAGTGTACCTCCGGTACTTTGATTCCCCTGAACAGATCCTCCTCATCTTTGTTTCAGAAATGAAGTTCAGGAAGAAGCTGCAATTTTCATGCTTTTGCCTGGACTGTGTGGGAACTTGCCTGGAGCAGCAGCTGGAGCTCTGTGGGCAGCTCACAGCACTGGACTCCACCGTGTGACACAGCTCAGTGTCCCCAGGCCAGGCCAGGGTGACAGCAGCAGTGCCACCAGCGCTCAGCTTTAGGGCCAGTTCTGTTCAGTATTTATCAACAGCCTGGATTCAGCTGAATTCACCATTAGCAAGTTTGCCGAAGATACTGAACTGGGGGGTGCTGTGGACTCTCTCAAGGGACATGAGGCTTGGCAGAGGGACCTCGATAGATGGGAGCATTGGGCAATCATCAATGGCATGAAATGCCACAAAACCAAAAGCCAGATTGTGCCCTGGGGAGGAGCGACATGGGACACAAGTGAAAGGTGGGAGAGGAGCAGCTGGAGAGCAGCCCTGCAGAGAGGGACCTGGGGGTGAGCTCAGCAGGAGCCAGCAGAGCCCCCTGCCACCAAGAGGACACCCCCCTTCTCAGGGGGCATCAAACAGTACAACCGGCCAGACCAGAGAGCGGATGGTCCCGCTGTGCTCAGCGCTGGGGTGGCCTCGCCTGGAGCTCTGTGTGCAGCTCTGGGACCCACCATTGGAGAAGAATGAGAACGTCCTGGAATGGGTCCAGAGGAGGGCAATCAAGCTGGTGAAGGGCTGGAAGGGATGTCCTCTGGGGAGCAACTGAGGACTCTGGGTTGGTCTGGTTTGGAGAGAAGGAGGCTGAGGGGCTACCTCATTGCTCTGCAGCTTCCTGGGGAGGGATGTGGAGAGGGAGATGCTGAGCTCTTCTCCTGTGATCCAGGGACAGGACACCTGGAAACGGCTCAGACCTGCACCAGGGGAGGGTCAGGTTGGACATGAGGAAGCATTTCTTCACCAAGAGGGTGGTCAAACCCTGGAACAGGCTTCCTGGAGAGGTGGTGGATGCTCCAAGCCTGTCAGTGTTTACGAGGCATTTGGACAGTGCCCTTAATATCCTGCTTTAACTTTTGGTCAGCCCTAAAATAGTCAGGCAGTTGGACTGGATGATCACTGTAGGTCCCTTCCAACTGAACTGTTCTTTCTATTCTGTTCGGTTCGGTTCGGTTCGGTTCGGTTCTATTCTATTCTATTCTATTATATTCTAAGGGGGCTTATAAGAAAGATGGAGAGGGACATTTTACTAAAGCCTGTAGTGACAAGACAACAGGCAAGAGTTATAAACTGAAAGAAGGAAGGTTTAGATTGGACCTAAGGAAAAAAATCTCTATGATGAGGCTAGTGATACACTGGAAGAGGTTGCCCAGTGAAGCTGTGGATGGCCCATCACTGGAAATGTCCAAAGTCAGGCTGGACGGGGGCTGCCCTGCCTAGGGCAGGGGGACTGGACTATATGATCTTTGAAAGTGCCTTCCAACACAAACCATTTTATGATTCGATGATTCTATTAATTGGTTGGCATGCTTTAATTCCCTGATTTGCAACAAAAACGATACTAGGTTGATGAATTCTCAGACTGCATGAAGAATGCTGGTTTATACATATATATATATATATATGTATATAAAATTGATATGGGTATTTGCATTATACCATTTCTAAGCCCTAAAAAGTATGGGTATCTGTGAGGAAAAGTACTTGTATCTGTGAGGAAATATTGCAGGAACACTTAGCATTGGCATCATCCCAATAATCTCCCTCTAGCTTCTCGTGTGCTGCTCTCTACAACGAATATATCACAGGCTTTGCAGGACAAGAGATGCACTAATTGCTTGATACCCTTTCAGTTCTGTTTCAAACTACTTCCCTGTTAATTTAAGCAAAAGGGGAGAAGTTAACTGGAACCTCAGTGTTATTATCTTTTGGCACTATGGTAAGCGTGAGCTGATTTCAGGTCAATGAATAAATAAAACTTTCACTGAATTTCACTGAATTTTTAGAGTTGGAAGGGACCATAGAGATCATCTAGTCCAACTCCCCTGCTGAAGCAGGATTGCCTAGAGCATGTTGGAGCATGCTCAGGACTGCATACAGGTGGGTCTTGAAAATCTCCAAAGAAGGGGACTCCACACCCTCCCTGGGCAGCCTGTTCCAGGGCTCCGTCACCCTCACCGTGAAGAAGTTTTTTCTCATACTTGAGTGGAACCTCTTATGTTCCAACTTGTGCCCGTTGCCCCTCGTCCTCTCACTGGCAACCACTGAAAAGAGTCTGGCTCCCTCCTCCTTCAACCCACCCTTTAGATACTTATAAGCATTGTTAAGGTCTCCCCTCAGCCTTCTTTTCTCCAGACTAAAGAGTCTCAGCTCTCTCAGCCTTTCTTCATAAGGGAGATGCTCCAATACTTGAATCATCTTCGTTGCCCTTCACTGGACTCTCTCCAGTAGTTCCCTGTCCCTCTTGAATTAGGGAGCCCAGAACTGGATGCAGTATTCCAGTTGTGACCTCCCCAGTGCAGAGTAGAGGGGGAGAATGACTTCCCTCGACCTACTAGCCACACTCTTCCCTATGCAGCCCAGGTCCTGGCCACAAGAGCACACTGCTTGCTCACTGTCATTTTGCTGTCTACCAGGACCCCCAGATCTTTCTCTTTGGAACTTGTCTCCAGCAGGTCCACGCCTAACCTAACTTTACAAAAGTGATCTATACAGCTACTGGGAAGAAACTCTGCCAGGAACGCTAATTCATTATGAGGAAGCAGAGTCATCTGAGCTTTTGGATTCCATACACTTGCAGTCACTGCAAGTACAGGAAGTGAACTGTATACAGTTACAGGAGAAGAGATCGCATCAATCCAGCAACTGCGACTGTGAACAGCTCTGTGACACACAATCAGTCCAAAGGGAACCATGGAACATCCCTCCCTCCGTCCACATGACAAATACTGAAAAAAGGGAGACCCCTGTGCCCTTAGTAGGAAGCCCGGAAGCAGAAAACCTACCATGTACCACCAGCAGGGAAGAGGAGAGCTCCGTCACACCACCGAGGTCCTTCACACTGTCAGCAGCTGCACTTTGTCAGGAAAAGCATCCCAGAAGGAGGACTGCCCCTGCATCGGACAAGACAGCAAAGGGCTCCTATTAGATCCTGCCAATATCACCTAGGGAAAAAATCCAGCAATTGTTTTAAACTTGATTTTATGCTCAGAACATAACAACATGGGACCATAAGAAGTTCTTTAGGACCACTGAGGACACTGGCAAATGCCACTACTTACCCCACTGTCCAGTCCCTGTCGGTTTAGAGAAATAGGAAAGAAAAATTTCAGAAGCCAAATTAAGTAGCAAGGGGGGAAAATTCTAACTTCTTCCCAGCACTTAGCCCTTAAGCCTTGGGTAAATTAAAGTGCAAACTATAACTAGGGGAGCAATTCAGGTGTCTACACACGGGTGTTTAATGTCACCCGGGATGCCCTGAGGCATCCTGCCTGGCCTCCAGTTGCTGGCCAAGAAGGGTGTGAGTCTCTCACAGGGCTTGTGCCACATCTGCTGTGTTTTAGAGTCCCTAAGGCACCTAGAATGACACTAAACACCTACGTTTAGGAACCAGGACTGCTCCTCAAGGGTCAGATTGATTAACTAAGTGCAGGTGTGTAACATGCCTACGTGCAAGCTAATTGCCTTGTGTTCCACTTTGTAGTCAATGGGGAATAAGTGAATAAAATCAAAGGAGTACGGGGTAAGATTTGTCTTCCAATACAGATGCTTACATTTGGCCAGGGCTTAAATGTTTCTCCTGGAGACATTAGCAAATCAGTCTTCCAAAGATTCAGTGGTCAGCCTTCACTTTTTTTAACTCCAAGATCCCCTTTATCCTGTCACACAATCCATTCTACCAACATTTAATACCTCATGCCAGAACTTGCTGAGGAGATGGGGGGCTCAGAACTGCAGTCTTTAAATTGCTAATAAAGAAATTGGAGCAGGTTTTTTTTACTTTTTCAGTTGTACTTTCAAAGATAACTTCCACAGGAGAGGGCAGGTCAGTCTCACCCGGCTTCAGGTACCTTCACTGCACAACTTCTCCATGAACGTCTGATGTCCACACAGGAATTACCAACACCCAGCATCCCGTCAGTCCAGCGACGCGAGCAGTTGACCCACACCAACGCACACACCCACATCAAGGCTGATGAATCCTACTGCTGCTGCACAACGTTTTGTGAGGCATCAAATTGTACTAATAGTTTTCTTGTTCTCTGTTCCGGGTCTGTTTTAACATGCAGCCAGCACAGCTGAAAACAACATTCCAATGGTTTTCTTACCAACACCTATTCGAGACAAAGCTGCCTCCCTACTCCCACCTGTGCATCCCAGGATGTTGCTACGGCATCACACTTTAGCTGGGTGGCTACTTGGATACCCATTAGTTTTTTGCAGCGGTTGTCGGGATACAGTCTCCTTTTTGGCAGCAAGAAGTGGATTCTTAGTTATTCTTAATAACTGTGATGCACCAGTTTAGCAAGTGATCCACGGTGCTCTGTACACCTGCCCTATCTTCCATTTTTATCGGCTTTCCCAATAATCAATTACCTAAGAGCTTCATCACAAGTGTTTTTACTTCATTAATCAAAATATTGACGAGATGAAAATCAACACTGCACTTCTGTGCATGTCTGTTACAAACAAACCTCTCCAAGGATTACTATTTTCTGAAACAAGACTTCTTAATAATTTAAAGTGCCTATTTTAATTTTGAACTGTCTGTTGCCTAGCATATATCACAATTGCTTTTTTAAAAGATGAAGAGTACACGGAGGGGGACTACAAAACCACCTGATGTAATATTGCAAACCACCAGCTCAGCAGGGAATACTGGCTGTCGGTGAGTATCTGGTTTGCTTATCGCAACTCAGCATTTCGCTGTCCCATTCTGCCCGTCGCTGCGGTCAAATGGGCCAACGGGAGAAGAAAACCCACAAACACATGTATCCAGTTGTGCAACAGGGTGGACTCCTTCCTGACTCCTTCAGAGAGGTCTGACAGTGCGAGACTCGATTATCATTGCTGTTTTAACGAGCAGGTGGGCGAGCAGGAGCTGGGGTCAGCAGGGAGTGCACGGTTCTGCCCGGCAGAGACTGGGCTGGCAGAGAAAAGCCCAGTGGGGCAAAAAAGGGAAGACACAAAGGGCAAGAAAAGAGCCTGAACCCTCCAGTGGCTTGTACACACAGCGGTAACTTTCCTCCCAGGAACTATACTTAAATATATATATTAGAAAGATTTTTTTTTTTTTTAAATAACGAGTAACTGTGAGTCAACCATTTTCTTAGCAAGCTATTTCAGCATTCATTTACATTTATTGCAGTGAAAATGCATTTTATTTCACAAAGTAATCTTAAACTTCAGATTTTAACTGTATTAGAATGCTTCCATTGGCAAGGTTGAAAAATTACCTAACACCAGATCTTTCTTCTGTTGAAGTGCAGCATAAATTACTTCTTGGCTTTCTCCATGATAAATTGAACAGACTCTCTATGGGCAGGGTTTGTCTCCTCTCCCTGGGCAATGTCTCTGGCTTTTCCTTAAGAATTCTCTGGTAATTTAACTCATCTGCACATCACTGCATCTTCAGCTCTGTAATTGCAACCTTCATTCTGGATTTCTGTAAATTGTTTTATATTTGACTGTATTAAAACACATTTCATCAGATTGCAGTGTTGTGATTTTTACTGTTATTTACTGTAATTTAGTAAATACAGTATTTATAAATATATTTACTGTTTCCTTAAACTTTATGTTATCCTTGAACTTTACTAGACTATTTATTGATGATGTAAACATTTCATTGAACTACTGAGCAGCACTGGAGAAAGACTGAATTGTTGGCAAGACTGATAAAAATGAATATTATTAATAGCTTCTCTGTAATGATTGATACTAATAAATTACTATTTCATTAAGTACCTATTGTAAGACCTGTTAATTTAGCATAATGCAGGATTTTAATCACATTTCAGAAAGCACTTGTTTAGATGATTTGGAGAAGTCAAGGATTATTATAATAACTTCACTTACACCTTCACCAACCAAAACTGTGTATTTACTTGAATCCCAGAGGGCACACAATTAGATCAGTTTTTCCCCTTTGTATAAATTACCTCGCACTGCCAGCATGTGCTTTCATTTGCATTATCCTGGCCTTTCAGCTCACTTGGTTAGGTTTTTTTTTCTTCCAAAGTTCCCCACAATTATCTCTGGATTTAGTAATTTCAGTGTTTATTAACACTTACTTTCAGCCAACTTCGTGAGAGACCTTAATAATGGTCTTTTGCAAGTGATGCTCTCTTATTCCCTGAAACGATTTTAGCATATTTATCCAGCTAACAGCTGTCCATTGAGGTACGGATTTGTGATCAAATCACTGCCAAGTAAGTCTGCATGAATGTAATACCCCACGGTACCCTCCAGGAAAGACTGAAAGGCAACTCCTTCCTCAGCAGAAGTGGGCTGTAGGACCTGGCCTTCGCCAGGGGGTATCACACAGTGTTACACAGCCCCACACAGCATTACACAGCATCGCACAATGCAGGTACGTGCACACAGAGAGCTGCTGTGAAATCGTGTCTCTCTGATGACACACCTGGGTGTATGGTTTTTGTGTGCACCCACATCCTTCATCTGAAAATGTATTCAATATAACATATTTCAGCCATGTAAACAGCTAAGACATCTTTTCCTCACATAAATCCTGATGACGTAGGTTATAATCCTCCAGAAAGACTATGGTTTTTCCCAGTCCCATTCCATGCAATATGCTGTACTTCATACTCCGGTGCATTGTCATCGTTAATACTAAATGCTTGTAATGTAAAAGCCCCTCTGAACATTTTTGCATCTCACCTGTCATTTACTTGTATCAATTCCTGTATTTTCTTTCTGGTTTCTCTAAACAAAGACTGCCCAAATTCTCAGTTTCTCCAGGCTCCATTCTGATGTCCGAACCCTCTGTGCCCCACGTTTCTGGGAGAACAGAACATAAAATCAACCATACTGGACTGGATCGAAGGTCCATCAGGCCTAGAAACCCATCTCCAGTAAAGACCAAGAGCAGATGATGTGGAAAATAGAGACAGGCCAAGCATTTATGGTACTTCATCAGCTTCTCTAAGCCAGTTTTGGCTACTGGAGGCTCCAGAACCTCCTAAGGTAGATATGCTCTAATAACTGTAGACAGCTTCAAAGGAGTTTGCTACCATAAACTCACACAGAGTTTCCCTAAACCCACATAAAATTTCAGCATCTACAACAGTCAGAGGCAAGGAGTTCTACAGTCAAGAACAGTCTCTGTCTCTTTTGAATCCGCTGCTTGTACTGAGGGATTTTTTGCTTTGGTTGAGAAAATCAGCATCTATTTGCCCTCACGGCACCACTCTGATTTTATACATCTGTCAACTCTCCCATCACTCATCACCTTTCCAGATGGAGAACCCCAACTTATTCAGCTGTTTCCTATATGGAAACCATCCTACGACTCTGAGGATCCTCTCGGTCTATTCTCTTCTCTCAATTTGTTTCACTCCACTGTATTCTTTTCTGAGATGGTGGGGCTGGAGCTGCAGAATGGAAGTGAAATATGGCTTTATATATGGTGTTTGCATTCTGTTCCTTTCCTAATCTGCCATTTGCTTTTTGACCACTGAGGAGCAATGAGCATCCCGCTGATTTATAGGACAGGGTTACTATAGCTGTATTTTTTTTTTTCATTCCTACTGTTGCTGAACTGCCCCAGTGACAACCAACTGATTTTCCTGAATCCAAAGAGGCTAGAGCCAAGCAGCTGGTTTGGCTGAATATACAGCTACAGTAAAAAACTCTCATGAAAGTCAGAATCCCATCATACCAGGTGAAGCACCAGCAGTCGTTAAATTGGTTCTTGCTTAAGAAGGTCTCTGGATCTGGGCCCAATTAGATGTAATAAACAGATGAAAGAGAAAAATAAGCGGAGAGATACAAAGAACAACTGGGACATGTGCAAATTTAGCATTGTACATACAATCATTGTGGAGTGAAGTGGTCTGTAGGCACTGCATTACAGACAGCTTCTAGAGGGACATTGGAAAAACACATTTTTGATGGATTTTCTTAATATAAGGAGAAGAATAGGAGGACCATCACCATGCCTAAAGGACAGGCAAAGGAATTGACAACAGACAGATAAAGAACAATGTGCTCCACCATGAAGAGCACATGGACCGAGAGGAAGCATTTGTGAATTTATTGTTATGGTGATTCCGGACTAGCTTTCATTTATCGTTTGACAAGTCACTATGCTGGCTCCCATTTTCTCCATACAAGCCCTGCACTACTTTGCATTTACTGTTCCTATGATTTTGCAGTTTGGTATTTCATGGAGTCAGGAAAAACTGCACTAATCCGCAGTGTCTTCTCTCCATGCATTCTATTTGGCATTTCATGCAGTTCTCTGCTACCCTAAGTGACCGCCTCATAAAACCATGTCCATAGATTTACAAGTGTGACAAACACAGACAGGTACAGAGAAGGCTACAGAGAGAAAAAAATTCTTTAGAACTTCCTTTTCAGCATGTTAATATGGGATAGTTGTTGGTTTTTTTCAGGAGGAAGCTGAAGGAGAAAAAGAAGGTAGGCTTTGTAGCTGTTGATGAATAACTCCTCCCATGCTCAGGGGCAGTGGATAAAGGAGAGCACGAAGGAGCTTGTTGGAAACTTAACAAGTGGGGGATGAAGGCTGATATAATGGGCTGATGAGAGGCAGGATTCAACCTCTCGGCAGTGAAGGTCTCCTCCACCCGTCTGCCTGGGCTTTCCCAAGGACGCCGGGCCAGTTGCTACTGCACCAACACACCTCTGCCCAGGGAGCACTCACGGAATTGCTCCTCGCCTCGCCAAAAAAACATTAGCTGGGGAGAAATGGGAGGAGACGAAGGAGCATGCAGCTCTCCCCGCACAATTACCCAGAGATTTTTTTTAAGGAGGGAGTCTCCAATGGAAATTTCCCTTGCACTAGGCCCGAGGGCTGCTCCTGTTCACACTGGTGTAACTGGGAGAGACTTCATGAGCTCTGACACTTATCGTAAGCACCCAGGTTTTGTGATTCACAAAAGCTGTCGGACCCTCTCAATGTTGGAAAGAGTAAGTGGTGACATGGGCAGAGTCTTCAGCTGTCTCTGCACAGAAAAACATTCCACCCAAAGGAAATGTTTAATTTAGGAAAAGTAACTTGCAGATGAAGCTAGATGTAAAAAGTCTCCCTTTACCTCTAGATTAACACTAAGAGCAGAAACTGGAAAAAGTATCGACCTGTTGGCTTGTGCATCGTTTGCTGCCTGTCCACATGATGTTCCATTTCAATGGACTTTAACTGTTTTTTTTCCTAAAAGAGTAGCATGAAATTCTGTTTTCAGCTATGCCGAGTGGATGATCACCAAAAAACCCTACAGGTTAAAAAAAATACATATGTAAAAGGACCTGCTTTTTTTCCTGATTCTTTGTGCCAGGTGTGAATCAGGAGCAATGGGCAGCATTTACCCAGCTAAGCAAAAGGGAACCGGCTGAACGCTTCCTTTCTCCCTCCTCTGCTGCTCCTGCCGATGCCTCAGCACCTCAGGCTGGCTCCATCTCCCTCCCCAGCGCTGACTTGGTGCTTGTCCTTACGTGTTTTGCCGGCACAGCGAGTTCCCAGGCTGCCTCCCGCTGATGATCCCATCCCTGGCCAGACCTGCTTCTCTGCTTCCTGACACTCCCAAAGCTGAGGCCGTCCCAGGTCTGGGCAGCAGCACAGGAGCTGCCTGCCAGGAGGCCAGGCTGGCTCGCTCGAGCTGGAAAAGGCTAGTGAGCCATGGTCTCTGCTTATGCACAAAATTTACCGGCCTTAAACACCTTGTCTTCTCTTCGCCTTGGGTACCAGCGAGAAAGGCAACAGAGAAGAATTGACTTTAGCCTGCTGGACTCCACAGCCAGCCACAAAACCCCTCTGTGCTATTCATGTTTGAAGGACTTCAAGAAATGAATCAAAGCAATTTTCAGAGTCGAAGAAGCAGCAAACGGTACCTCCAAGAGAAAAATGTGAAGTGGCTGTTTCCAGATGGTGGTCCAGCGGGCAGGCATGCATGGGCCACAGCTGGGACATCATTTACATCTCTTATGGTGGGCTGGGAAAAATGTTCAGGTTTCCAAAATGTCTAGAACCCTCAAAGTTTAGAAATCCATTATTTAAAAAAAAATAAAATATTTGGCCTGATAAAATAGAAAAGATAATATGAAAACAGGTTGCTAATAATCCAGAAGGGTCAGTTTTAGGAGAGAAAGTAATGACGCAGGTAAAACTACTTGAGCAGACGTTGTGACAAGAAGAGAGGAAAAATGCTGGTTTGCTCTCAAGAAAATGCTGTACGAGGTAAATGACTGGGGGAGGGACCTGTCTCCTGCAATACGGTTTAAGGTGTGGGTTTTTTTAATTCTTCATGGTGTGACAGAGAGACAGCCAGTGCCTTCTAATCCTGCTGCAGCAGATGGAATAGCCCCTCTTAGCCGTGCCAGTAAAGCTCAACCTTTCCAGAAGCTACTCCTGCACACACCAGGTTCTGTACCAGGGACTGGACTTCTGCTGAGAAAGGATCTCTCAGTCTAAGGTCTCTCTCTTGCCAGTCTCACTGTGATGTGCTGGTAGCACTTTTCATTTCTGAGTGCGCCCCAGAATTTCCTGATGTGGCCACAGCACATTGCCACGGAAATGTTACAAGTGCTAGGGCAAAGGATGCTGGATACCTTCCTGTTAACTTCTCTTCCCACCAAGCCAGGCCCAGGTCCGTTCCCCTGAACAGCATGGTGAAATGTGGGTAATAGACTGAATTAGACCCTTTTTCAGCCACAACCCTGTCTGTCAAGTCCTCACAGGAATTATTTTTCCTCCTTAGATTTTCCTTTCCATATTTTCTGCTGAAACCTCTCTGTGTTCTCAATCTCCAGGTCCTCTCAGTTTTAGGCCGTAGGCTCAAAGCCTGAGTTACTGTTAAAATTTCTGTTTGGGAGATGAAAATACGGAATTTGTAATTCCTGTTACAATGCCACGTATCCAATCCCCAGGCCTTTTCTCTCGGCCATCTCAGCCTCTACTGCTCACCCTACATTAAAGCATCTGAGTGAATGTGATCCCATTCCTTACTCTAGATGGTCTTATATGGATCTCAGTCATCATCTAAAAAAAAAAGTTATGCCTGCCTGCTGTAGTCCAGGAGCCTCACTTCATCTAAGTCACGGTCACCAGATGAGAAAGTGCTTCAATTTAATCAGTTCATTCACTGAGCTTCCAGAGATTACAACATTATCTTCCATATTACATACATTTGTCAGTTGGCCCTACGGACTGGCAAAATAAACTCTTTCTGTGTCTACAGTGAGCAGTAAATGTACTGAGTTCCACAGTGGGAGCCTGGTCAGCGGCTCAGAACACCTACTGAGCTCCCACTCACCTCTGCGCATTAGTCAGCACAAGGGATCCCACAAAACACTCTTTGCTGGAGAATGAGGAAATTAGCCAGCCATTCAGAAAGTACAGGGAATCTTCGTGCAGGCCAGAGGAAGGGAAAAGTAGCAGAAAAATTACATGTCGTAATTCTCCTTGTGAAGTGGTTACTGAGACAGCACGTCAATCTTAACTGTCCCACACAACACAGAGTACGGAGCAGCACGTGTAAATCCAACCTGCAGAGAGTCACCGGGGCACTACCTGAGGTTTCAGCTACTCTCTCTATTGAGAAATGAAATGCAATCCTGTGTGCAAATCTCTCACAGAGAGCAGATAACCTGGAGAGATCCAATCATCCAATCATTTAGTTTGTAAAAGACCATTAAGACAATGGAGTCCAACTGTTAACCCAACACTGCCAAGATACCACCACCAGCTCACGTCCCTCAGCACCATGTCTACGACAGCAACGCTTGTGTCAAGCCTGCTCTCAGTCAGTCTTCTTCCTTGGACTTTTATTTACTAGGTAGCAGAGAAAAGGAACAGAGGACTTCAAGGAAGGACCAACAGTGTAAGGTATCATCTGGAGAAGGACCTGCCCTTGACTCTTATTTCACCCACATTCTGATATTAAAAATGCACTCATGAAACTTCTCTTCCTCTTTAGGCGTACAAAAATCCAGTCAAATGGGGCCCAATAAGCAGTCCAAAAGTGTTCCATTTAACCATAAAATACGAAGAAGTGCAATCCTGGAAGGTTTGGAGGTGCATATCCATTGCTTGGAAAGTTATGACTGCAAAATTATGTACAGAACATGGGTGTCTGTCCTCAGCCATGACACTGCTCTGGCACAATCATACCACATTTCACTTTTTCCTTTGACATGCAATTTTCTCTACAACCACACAAAAAGCATAGGTTTTTTTCCTCAGTATGCTACTATTTCCACTGCCAGGTGACAGCAAATACAACTCTCTCTGTCTGTCAAATACAACTCCGAAGCTCCGCAGATGAATGGGAGTTAGGCTAAAAAGAAAAAAGCTTTCTCTCCCCAAACCACAGCTCTTCTGTGGCCTTGTAACAGGGTGAAGGCATGCTGTGTTTTTTCTGCCTGGTTGCCTCTTTCGCTACCGAAAACACATGCTCCTGCAGGCTGCACAAAGGGATCCCAACACCACCAGTGTTCTGCACTGCTGTTTGCTGCTGCTCTGTTTTGGGGCTGCTTTGCTGTCCAGAGGTGTTACTCAGGCATGTTTGGCCTCTGTCACAGCAGAGATTATTGCAGCTTTCATGAATTGGATGTTTTTAGCAGAAGGATGCTATGGGCACTTCTGTCCCTTTACAAGTGCCTCCTCCCCCTCTAACTGTTTCAGAAGATAGAGAACCTTGGTCCTCAGGCCAGACAAAAGCCATAATTGACCTCTATTGACCTTAGACAATTTAGAGAGTTGGAGACACAAGACTTTCCCCTCCCGCTCTGCTTACACACACAAAACCTGAGGACTGTCAGACAGGCCCGCTCAGGTGGAAAGAAGTAGCAAATACACACACGTGTGCCGGTGCACGCTTGTGCCCACACGCAGCCCTCTGCTTTGGCATGTACGTGCACGCACGTCTGTGCCGCTGCTCGCCAGCCATGTCAGCAGACGGCTACACACCCAAGTGTGCGGAGCGAGGTCAGCGCGAGGGAAGGCTCCTGGGCCCCAGGAGCTCTCCCTTAGCTCTCAGCCAACCGCAGAGTTCCCACTGCAGTGGCTTTCCCACTGCCACTACCAGTGAAGTCCTCTCCATCCCCATCTCCTGAGCACATCCCCACAGCACTTCAGACCCAAGAGGAAGGCCCGCTCCCGTTCTGGGGTGGGAGCTGAGTCAGGCTGTGAGATCTCCACCCGAAGACTGGGGCGAGTTTGAAAATAACCTCTCCTTGGGGCTTTCTCAAAGGAGAGGGGATGCAGGTTCGGTGAAGCCTTCACTAAGCAGTTTTGATCTGGCTGCCGGTGGACGGGCAGGTCTCTTTCCGCACCAGCCACACCGCCTGTGCTGGGACGTTCTACCTCCCCCCTCACCTCTCCCGTCCCCCCCGGGGACTCTCCATGCTCCCGTGGGGGCTGTCATGGCGTGGCTGGCAGCTCCTGCTGCTGGAGCGCTCCTGCCTGGAAGCAGCCACTTCCTGCCCACACCAGCCCCAGGTCCCGAGCGCCCAGCCCTGTGCGCAGGAGCTGGACGGGACCTCCCCGGCCCTCGTCTGCCACCTCGCCCGACCATCCCGGTACCCCGGGAGGTGCCCGCTCCTCTCCTACCTTCCCAGGTGAGCCGGGGCAGGTGGTGGGTCGAGTCTCAGCTCTCTGCTCCCCTGGACGTGCCTGCAGCCTGATTCACCGCCTGCACCTCTTGAGCCAGCCACAGCCAAGCTCCACCCAGGGTAGAGGGTGAGTAAGAGTGAGAGAAAGGCAAACTCCGGAGAGTTGTTCCCTCCCCAGGATTGCAGGGGAGCCAGAGATAAGGCCTGCACATTCCTCAGCCGCAGGCGGCCTCTCCCTTCCCGTCTGCCCAGAGCCTGTCGGACCAGCTTGGGCCCGGCCTGGGAGCGGGCCTGGTCCCCAGCCTCTCGGCCCTGGCCCAGCCCCTCACGCCTCAGCCTGGGGAAGGAGAGTTTGGGCTCATCGGGGACCTCTCCTGCTCGGGGGTCCATTCTCGGGGGGCAGTGGCTTGGCTGCAGCAGCGGGCAATGGCAGGGCCCTGTACCTTCCTCTTCCACAGCAGTGTGGTGGCCTGCAAAGAGCACCCGTGCCACACCATCTCCATGGGGGTGCTGTGCACAGGGTACCTGAGGCTGCACCCACGGTCCCTCATCTTCCCAGGGGTGCCATGCAAAGGGTACCTGAGGCTGTACCCATTGCCCCTCGTCTCCCCGTGGGTGCTGTGCAAAGGGTGTCTGAGGCTGTAACCGGTACCCCCCATAAACCTTCACTCGCGCTGTCCCCGAGGGCGGAGGGGCAGCCCGGCTGCCGGTGCGGCCTCTCCCCGGGCCGGGGCCGGCTGCGGGTGCAGGCGGAGAAGGGTTAAGCGAGATTCCCCGCAGCCCCGGGCGTGGCAGCTCCTGTTATTTCGCCTTTCATGTTGTATCTTATTCAGCCTGGCAACCGCGGTGGCTGTTGTGTGCCGGGCGGTGCCCGGGCGGCTGGCAGGGCGCGGCGGGGGGCGGCTCCGCGGCAGCCGGCGGTGACTCAGGCCTGGCAGCCCGGTTCTGGCGGGCCCGGGCACCGCGGCGG
>NW_015090871.1:202705-313442 GCF_001431845.1 Calidris pugnax | reverse complement strand
GGCCGGGGCCGTGCGGCGGAGGCCGTGACGGGAGCGGGCCGCTCGGCGGGCCGGGGTGCGGGCCCGGCGCGGGGGAAGGATCCGGGCGCCGGTGTCTGGGGGATGAGCCCCACAGCAGGGGCGGACACAGGCGCGGCGGCGTTAATGGCAGAATCACACGATCATCAATGACAGAACCATAGATTCTGTCGCAGATAACATGTGGCCGATGCGCAGGCCCTGTGCTGGTGGTGCCCACGCACCCAGAACTGCACGCTCCCTGGCCATCTGTCTGTCCGTCCTTCCACCAGGCCGTGTACTTGTACGGTAATTTAGTGCATTTATTGTAACAGGTAATTTAATACTAAGGTGCTGAGGTGAGAGGGGGTGCCCGCACAATTTGGAAATAAGCATGATGATACAGACCTCAGTTACATATTTGTGGGCTATTTTTTGTATAGGAACTTAACTTCACTCGGGGTGAGGAATGGGGAGCACCCGCCAAGGAGGTAACCAGTCCATATTGCTTTTAATCATCCCTCGCTGTGTTGCCGTGGGCATTATTCACCACATGCCACTCAGACACCACACTGAATGGAGTTATTAACTTCCACGTAGGAGTCGCCATGCTGTTCATCAGTATCCTACTGGAATGCTTCACAAACATCAATTAACTTCTCAGTACTCAATTGGGCTGTGATGGTGTGATTATCCCTGTTTTGGAGGAAAGGAACTGGAGCAGGAATATTAAGTTTAAAGTACTCCACTCACTGTAATTAATTAGTTCAAGGTTTTAAGAATCACATCTTCTGGGGTCTCTAGCAGTCAGGGATATAAGGAATGCAAGCTGGAATTGCCATCTATACGTATAAGACAAGCTTAATTCTGTAATTGCTAAATTTTTCAGTGATTTCAGCCTCAAGTACCTGCTTTCCAGTAGCACATTATTGTATGACTAATGTCTCTTCTCTGCCTTGTTCTTTTCTCTTGCTCTCTTCATGGGTGTAATTGGGTATTTCCTGGAGTATTTTTCTTTGATAGGGCTTTTATGTTCCACTCTTGTTTTTAATGCACAGGTTGCTATCTGTGTTAGAAACGGCAAGATCAAAGAAGCATGCTTTGAAATACAAGTAAGCATAAGCAAATTCGCACTCTGATAGAAAGTTCTGTTTTGCCATTGGGATGGTTATAACACAATTTAGAACATCAGATGATCTTTGTATATCTATTCTCTGTGCACTCAACTTAGAATTTGTGTGTTTATCCAAAGAGAAGCCAGTGCAAAGAGTACTTGGTCAGCTTGGTGTTCTTGTGATTAAACACTGTTGAGGAAATACTCCACAGTATTCTGAAAAGTTAAGGCCTAGTTGGTTAATCCAAGTCATCATCCACTGGGATAGGATTGAATCCTCTAGGAGAAAGTGCTATTCACTGTCACTGGTATCTGAGAGTATAGTTTAAGAAAGAAATAATAGAATAAAATCAGAATAATTTTAGTTGGAAAGATCTCTTGGGAATCATCTGATCCAACACCCCTGCTCCATGCAGAATTCATTAGATGGAGTTATTCAGTGCCTTGCTTGTTTGGTTTTTGAGTATATCCAAGGACAGACATCCTACAGCCCCTGTGGGCTCCTGTTCCCGTGCTTGACACCCCCACAGTGATTTTTTTTCCTGTTTAATGAGTTTTCTTTAAAGCCAAGAGTTTGATAATATGTCTGAACTGCACACTAATTGCTCCAATTGTGTGCACCCTCAGCCAAAGAAGAGTACATGTGATAGAAAGCTTTCCAAAATAATTAACCTAACATTATAACTGCTTTTTTGCTCAGGTTCTGCTTTGACTAACTGGTTTTCATCCAGAGCTGATCTGAGCCTTCTGTGCTGTCTCGATGATGTGGCAGGTTGTGGCAGGAGATGAGTAGGGCTGTGTGTGTCACTTGCCTGCTGCTTGTCTTGGAGTCTGTCGTCTCACCATTTTCCTGAAGAAAACTGATGTTGTCAGTGAAAGTTCTGTTACAGAGATGCCAGCGATTCCTTCCCCGCCTGAAGTTCTCAGCAGGTCAGTCGTAACTGGCACCACAGTTCTAATGCAGCATCTTTACGGGGTGCAGAAGGGGGTATGTCAGACTCGCAGATAGGATATACTTCTCCAGTTGCCCACTTCTCTGCTACCAATGCCAAAAAAGCAGTTTTAGCACCTTTGTCTGAAAGCAATTTCAAGGTCTTTTCATACTCAGCTTGTAAGTCTGACTAGTTGCACTCCACTCTTAATTGGTCAGAATTTCTCCTTTCTATAAGTGAGCAGCTTGGATACAGGCCTGTTTTCATTTGTTCTTCCATTGAATTTAAACTGAATCAACCTTCAAATGGAGTCTGCTTTTTTGTTTTTTTTTTTACAGTTAGAGTTACAATAAAATGCCAATTACTTAGCAAAAACAAAATTTTAAAATATATCTTTCTACTGTTTCTGGTATTATTCTGTGATAAAGTTGTTGTTTATCACCTGTGTGACTGCTTGGACCCAACTGTTGTTACTACCATCTGTTTTCCAGTCTGTGTTTGGGAAGTTAAGGATTTTCATAATTCTCCACAGCAGTATTCCTCTTTTAAAACCTCCTGATAATGCACATGTAGATAGAAACCTTTTGATGCTATTTGCGAACTCCTGGTAGGCTTTTTCTCTCAAATTTACATGCACTTGAAGGGATCACTTTAGCCATTATTCGGTTTCTTTACATTATGCACTTGCACATACTACTGCTGCCCTATGATCTGCACCACCTTCATTTCCATCTTTCCTATGCAGAAAACATCATCTGAAGTCATGCTCCAGTTATGATTGTTGTATTTTTTGGTCATTCTTACAATGCAGTTTTGTGCTTAAAGGTTGCCCTCTGACTATTTTTTGTGGTTCTTGTGTCTGAACAGATAACCCCACACTTGAGTTTGGGATACTCAGGTCTGAATTTGGCTTTAGGGTACTTGAAAGCAGACTGAAAAGCTTCAGGCCTGCCATACAGCTTTCTTACTTGAGGAAAATCCCAGTGTAAAGACATTTGCCTTCAAAGAGTTTATGGTCAAAACAAACTCTTATCAATCTTCTTGAGCTCCCTCCCTGCAGTGCTGCCTCCAGCTCTGGAGCCCCCAACATCAGAAGGACACAGACCTCTTGGAGCGGGGCCAGAGGAGGTCATGGAGATGCTGAGAGGGCTGGATCCCCTCTGCTGTGAGGACAGGCTGAGAGAGCGGGGGGTGAAAAGCATCCTTCACATCTGAGAATTATTCTGTTGTCACTGCTCTCAATTTATAAAATGATGAGATTTGTAAGGTTCAGATTCTAACTGAGATACAGATACAGTTCAATAGTTTTAGAGAAAGGAGAAATATTTGAAGAAAGGTACCCAAGTATGATGCAACATGCAGAGTGGGATCACACACCATCTAGAAATACAAATAAGTGAATGCACTTTGTAAGGGCAAAACACGGGTCCCTTCTGCAGGTCATTTTTGTCAGCATTTCGGAAAATGAAGACAGATCTTCTCGGCTGGTCCAAAAGAAGAAAACAATAGGGCCTGTTCCTTCCTACCCTCAAAAACATTGACAATCTCCAAACTTTTTCTCTTCTAGGAGAACTGTTCATTCCCCACAGCTTAGACACGTCCCAGTAGCCAGCGTATTGCTGGAGAAGGCCAGTGGCAACTGTCTTTTCTAAAGGACGAACAGTAACCTCCTTGCTGGTCTGAACAGCGGCACAAATAGGCCTTCAAGCAGGAACAAAGACAATTCAATTACAGAGAAAAAGAGAAGTGGAATGATTGGGTAGGTTAATGACAACAGTGCTGTGACTAAAACTAATGCCTTTCCTGTTTCTACTCCCCTTCTAACTTGCTAACAACAGTTTTCGGTTGGGAGAGGCAGTGGACAAAACAGAGAACTGCTGGGTCCCTGAGGCCTGAGAGGCAACCAAGGGCGTGAGGACACGATGAAAGACAAGCTTGTGCCAGGGCGGATTCTCATGGTGCAATCCAGTCGGAATAAATCCCTGATGGAAATGGTTCTGAACTGGCTTCCTGAGCGCAGATTTCACCTGGATCAGTTGGAGGCAATAGTCCTTCCAAACACAGGCTGCCATCTTCTTCCAGTCCATTGTCATTTCCAAAGAGAAGGATGAACACTAACACCCTGGAGGCAGGTGGCAATGTCTGTCTGTATTTTGGCCAGATTCATCTGTGTGTTATGCCAGTTAAAGATCTAGAATTGGGCTGAGGACAGAACAGCATTGGACATGCATTCCCACAGTCTGTTTCTTTCCTTTCCTGCCAGTTGTGCAGAGCCATTGTGTGAACTGGATCAGGAAACAATTCCAAATTTTAAAAAGTTTAAAACCAGAATTTTATTTAACAAGGTTTAAGGTGAAGTGGCAGATGTATAGGAGCAGGTGTTAAAAACTTGCAATGAAATACAAGATGCAATCCAGTAAACAACAATACCTAGTTCTTCATTATTGTGGATCACCCAAGGAAAACCAGTGACATTTTTCATGGAGAAATTGCACTTTAAGCATCTTCCTCAAATTCTGGATGAGTTCTTTCTGTCTCTCTGCCAGTTATTCCGATCTGAGTTTCCTGCATTGATTTACGGTTTATGCATAATGTTGGCATCTCAGCTATTCAGATTCTTTGTTTTCAGTATTCTCCCCATCTCTGGTAAGCCCAGGTGCTGCAGTGATAACCAGGAATGGAAGTCAGGTGTCTCCATGAACTCTTTAATTGTACAGCTCATCTGCATAAGACAGTGGAGTTTTTCTATATACATTCATTTTACAACAGAAGTAATTTAATGTAACTCCGCCAGAATGAGTTGATGCCACAACATCAGTTTTCTTCATTCATCTGCCACCTCTGCTGTTACTTAACTCAGAGAGGTGAATGTGTGTGCAATTTACTGCCCATACTTATTCCCTTGCTTGGGTGTCCCTGAGCAAAAAGGAAATAAAAAAGAGGCACTTTGCCAAACGAGCACAAACTTTTGAGATCCAAGTGGCAATTTTGTGGCACTTCAAAACACAAATTTGTGCAATGGCCTCTTAAAGGCTGCTGGGACCCCCGGTAGCACCTCTGCTCTGTGACGCCGCTTGCTTTGGCGTGGCTGAAGTCTCACAGCTGTAGCAGCTGCTGCAATCCCAAATCAGGTTCCCTCATTTCTGATCATCTCTTTGTTTTAGGCCCCTGTCGCATCATGTCATTAACTCAGATTATAAACAATCTGGGGCAGCAAATGTCTCTTTACTGCTGGCTCTTTGTTTGAAGGCAGTTAGCATAAAAGAGCTCTGGTGAAGACATTAGTTACAAATAGTAATTATCTACATGCATTACTAAACTAATCCAGTGGAACAAAGCATACATACATTATAATTAGTTACAAAAGCAAACAAAATTTACAAATGAATGCAATGGCTGGCGATTCTTTAAAAATAACCAATATAATCTTGGAAATACTAAAGAAAAATAAGCACAGCCAAGCTTCAGAATGAAAATGCAGCAAACTTTAATACTAATTACCAGTCGGAAAGGTGCAGATAATACCATCATGTTATAATATGATCTTAAAGGCCTTTTTGGACCATTAGGAATATCCTTCTTGAAATCAGCATTCTAGATAATTTTCACTCAAAAGTGCAGTGGAAGTGGTTAGAGAGGTGTCAAACCTCCAGAAATAAAGTTTATCAACCTTGGAATAGCACTATAATTTTGGTGGTGTGTACAGCAATAGTGAACCTGAAAGTAAAAGTAAGTGTCCAGCATCTTCCTGGCCTCCTCCAGCCCCTCTCCAACAGGTCCATGTCTTTCTGATGTTGGTGGCCCCAGAGCTGAAGGCAGCACTTGGGGGGGGGGTTCTCCGCAGAGCAGAGCAGAGGGGCAGAATCCCCCCCTCTCCCTGCTGGCCACGCTGCTGGGGATGAAGCCCAGGGTGCGGGGGGCTTCGCTGGGCTGCCAGCGCAGGTTGCTGGCCCATGGGCAGCTTAAAGATGAACATTCAGTGTAAATACCAGGGCTCTGAGCGTGTGGACAGGCCTCATGGCCCTCACCAGCCTCTCCTTACGGCCTTTTGCCCTATGTCTGCCCTCGGGCCCAAGATCTCCATTTCTGACTGAACCTGGGGTTCTGTCCTGCTCGAGGCCCCTGCCTGACTCTGGCCCCCCACCCGTGGCTGACTGACTTCCCAGCTTGAGCATGGGTGTTCCTTCTCTTTGGGATCTGCCCGGGTCTCGGCTGTGTCTGACCCTGATGGTCATCACAGCCCCAGGCCCTGACCAGCGGGTTGACTCCCCAGTTGGATCCCAGACCTGCCTCATCACCACAGCTTGTCTGACCCTGTCTGCCATCGACACCAGGCCTGTGCTGCTCCCATTGCCCGGACTGAGCCTAGCTGGGGACACCTCCACCCTGGCAGCTGAGGCCATACGGTTGTGCTTGGCCCTCCATCCATTAAGAAGCAGCTGGCCCTCTGGGATCACCGACGGGATGCAAGGAGCAGATCCATTATCTGCCCCAGAGACTCCATAAACAGAGACCAGCTGAGGTCACCTGGGACCTGGAGAACAGTAAGTAAGTTACAGTAAGTAACTCATCTTGTTCTTGGAGTCACTTGCTTTAGCATTTCAGATTCCCTGGAATCTGTTATAATGGAAGAGGAGATGGTGAATGCTCCTTCTAACTAAGAATTTCTGCTACTTCTGGTTTTGTTCTGTTCCAGAGGCTTTATTTGTATATATTAGATTATCTGGGTTAAGTGCGGCTTCTCTTTCTCCCTTCTCTCTATCTACTCCAAAGTTGTTTAACAAGATCTTCTTGTTTTTATTCCAGCTCAGTATCACGAAGTCACAGGTACTGACTGGCACTCAGCACTGAACTGATTTTTTTATGCAGTGAATGCACTTTCTGTGTATCACTGAAGAATTCGTAGGTCTCCAGCCTTTGATTTCTCAACCTTGCTTTGCTGACAGATATTGAAGAAGTCTCTCCAGACGCCTGTTTCATTCTCCTCCCACTTCTTCACAGTACTTTTTATTATAAAGAACTTATTGTTTCCCTGAGTGTGACTGTGGAGAAATCCACCATTATTATAACGAGCAGGACTGACAGAATTATGGGAGTTGGAACATGATTGTAGAAATCTGTAGTTTCACTGTTATGGTTTTTTTTTTTTTTTTTTTAATTAAAACTGCCTTAAATTAATGGGCTAGATGGGGACTAAAAAGGGACCAATGACTATTGTCAGTCTCTTCTGTAGAGCAGCACCTTTTGGGTACCAGCATGGGGGTTTTTCTGGTTGTGTTTTTTTTTTCCTTACTGGACTGTTCAGCTACTACTGCCATCCTTTCCTTCTGGGGAAAGACGCAGGAGGTGACTTAAGGAGTGAAGGCGCCTGTGATCGGGTAACACGGCCTTAACCTGTGCCTAGACTGGTAAATCTGCGGTGCGGACAGGGTGGCACTCGGTGCAGTGGGGCTGAACACCTGGCGTGGGCTGAGAAAACACGTCTGCTTGGCCTGGCCGGGCGAGGCCTCCCCAGGCGGAAAGGGCAGGAGGAAGAGACCTCCTGTGCCTAGAGCTCATCGCTCCATTTGGAGGAGTCTCTGTCCTCAGTTACAAAAGCCTCACTTAAATTTCTAATCTGGACTTTATTTATACAAAGCACTATTGTGGCACGTGGAGAAGAGGCACAGATTTTAAAGCGAGAAGACAATATATTGAGTGTCCTCTTGAAAAGAGGGAACGGCATCACTTCGCAGTGGACACATGTAGAAGAATGTTGGCTTAAAGTAAGTAAACAACTGAGAATTCAGGAAAAACGCGGATCAATGGTTTCTGCCGTTACAGCAAGAGATGCCGGCGGTCCCTTCCGCTCGGGGGGCCGTGACGCCGTGATGACGCGTACGGCACGTGTTCTGACGGGCTGACGCTGCCGCGCAGGGCGGGGCCGTGCGTCACTTGCCGGCGTCGCGGCGCAGCCGTGACCCGCGCGCGGTTTTTCCGGGTGCTGGGTGCGCGCGAGGGCGGGAGCGGCGGGAGCGCAGAGCCGCCCCTTAACGCTGTGGGTTATAAATGACTGGGATTGAGCACGGGTGGGACTCGTCTGCGCCCCGTGGAGCGCTTGGCGCTGCGGCCCAGGCCTCTGGTCTCTGTTCGGCGCTGGTGAGGCCCCACCTCGAGTGCTGGGTCCGGGTTTGGGCCCCTCGCGGCGGAAAAGCCATGGAGGGGCTGGAGTGTGTCCAGAGAAGGGTAACGGGGCTGGGGAGGGGTCTGGAGACCAAGGAGAAGGGGCTGGAGAACTTGTGAGGGAGCTGGGGGGGTTCAGCCTGGAGAAAAGGGGGCTGAGGGGAGACCCCATGGCTCTCTACAGCTCCTTGAAAGGAGGGGGCAGCCAGGGGGGGTCGGTCTCTCCTCCCAAGGAACAAGAGGAAACGGCCCCAAGTTGGGCCGGGGAGGGTTGGGATGGAAACTGGGGAAAATTCCTTCCTGGAAAGGGCTGTGAAGCCTTGGCAGAGGCTGCCCAGGGCAGTGGTGGAGTCGCCATCCCTGGAGGGATTAAAAAGGCAGGCAGACGTGGTGCTGAGGGACACGGGTTAGCGGTGGGTTGATGGTTGGACTCCATCAGGTGAAAGTCCCCTTCCAGCCTGGACAATTCTATGATTCTACAGTGGGAAGGGGTATTCTGGTTTTTCTTGGCCTTGTCTCTATGCAGGTGGTGTACCAGATAGATGAAAGCTATGAATTCTTGCCTGATTTATCTACTTAAACTGTCAAAAGTCTTCCAGACCATTTTTTCCCTGATGCACTATGAGATAGATATTGCTGTGGGTTGTTTTGTCTTTGCATTTTTATACCTCTGAAGCTGGTCATACATAATCGTACACTTCTGAAGTGGTGTAGGGAAGCCCAGTTCTCAGAGGCTTGGACAGTACATTTTGCTAAAATGTTCACTGTTAAACATCACTACATCACTAGTTTGGAAGACTTCTAAAATATGTAGTGTATTTTCAATAGGCACTCTATTTATTTTGTCTCTATCATACAATTAAAATTCAGCATGTGATGGAGAATAAAAAGGGATATTATAAATTTAAATGGCGGAAGAATAGATCTAGGAGCTAGTACAGAATTTTAGCAACTCTTTTTCTACTTCGGTGCTGCTCCATCAGCTACTTTTCTGCGCCACAGCTGTTTTCTCTATGTAAACCAGGTCAGGTGGCCAAGTCAGGCAAAAGGAAAAGTGATTATTTAACTGGCAAATGAAGCATTGGGTGTCTTAGAGAAAGTCAGGGGATAAGGCCTTCTCAATTTCTGTACTTTCCTCACTTTAACTGAACTTTGTACGCAAGGTGAAGTAAAGGAGTACTATGAGGTCTGTGTTCTGCAGTAGTTAAATATTGCAATGTGTGCCTCAAAATTGTTGGATAAAGAGATGATGAAATAATCACAAAGGAATATGGTGAAAAACAGTGATATAAGGCAGGCCGCTGGGCTCTCAGCTTAGTGCCTCTTTGTTGGAGCCGATGGGATGGGGTTGAGCAGCACCATGTGGCAGAGACTGAAGGTTGAGAACCACATGGTGAAGGGGAGGAAGGAATTTTGGATTTGGGTCTTCAGTGTGGCATCCCTTCCAAATTCTAGGGTAGGCTGTCTCTGTGAGCACTATCTCCCTGTGGGACGTATTGGAAGGAACAGAGAAAGGGGAACATTATCACCTGCTCCTGTTCCACTTCTCCCAAAAGAAGGTTCTGTAGTTCTGAGACTACTTTGGCCAGAAAACCGTGGCCCTGTCATTTACATCAGTTTCTGCAAATTAATGAGGTGTTGCTTTCCCATGGTTATCACATGGATGAATTCAAAATATGTGAGAGTTGCTGAGCTGAGGAAGCCAATGAAGGTGAGCACCTCTGTAGGACAGTCTGTTGCCTTGCTCCTGCCCTGGGAACCTTGGTATCCACTAAAGACCTTCTAAAACTCTTGTTTGTGGCTGATTGGGTTTGTGGGTTGTTTTTCTTCCAAAACAAGCGAAATTAAATTACTTTGACTCTTGTAAATGTTATTTCTTCTCTGGGAAATAGCCAGAGGCATGTTTGCTTGCTTCTGCTTGTCCTCTCAGAGAGTGGAAAAATGGTTAATATGAAAAAAGAATGCAAAGTGGCGCCAGACCACACTTGTTTGTGCTGGCCTTATGCAGGGGCTCTGAAAATCACTTTTGCTGTATCAACAAGTCAGTCATTCTCAGCTGGGTATCTTGGAGTGCAAGGATTGCCTGTAAAGCAAAAACTAGGGAGTCTTTAAGATCCAGAACCTTGCTCTGGTGTATGTGCTGGGGGGGGAATTTGTTACTGAGGTTTTGGTAAAAATAAAGTGTATCTTTTGCTGTATTACAGCATCACTCAACAGGAAAGACCCAGCTGCAGTATCAAAGGAAGCCTGCATATTGATCTGTTTTAGACGCCCACTGATTGTGGTGATGGTGAGAGACCACTGTGCTAATAAAGCTTCAGAAATCGCGTCTGGCAGAAGCACTAGGGCTGCCCCTGAGTCACTGGAAGTCACTGGTAGGGTTCAGTGTCCACTCACTTTGGGTGATGCACTGCCTTCTGCCTGCCTTTGTGAATTTACTTACCTTTTGTTCTTGAAGCTGTAAGATGTACAAGCGGTTTCAGCTTAAGACACACAAATTCAGGTCTCCTCCTGTGAGATGGGTGTCTCCTGCTGTACTCCAGAGCAAGTTACAGTCAGTGACTTGGAGATTGGTTTGGGGAGTCATAATCTTTAACTGAATCACACTCAGACTTTGGTTCCTGCTGTTAATACAGCCTAGGACACTCGCCCTTCATTTTTGCTTTTCTTTAGCCAGTTGCTTTATTAAATACAATTGTTTAGTTAACTGTCTTAGGGCATTTGTATGATAATGGACTGCCTGGCCTTCAGTAAGACGTGAAGACATGCCTGGCCTTGACATGATCCTCAGAATAAATTTAATTTTTGTGTGTGTTTTGTAAAACCTTTCTGAACTAGTACCAGCCTTTAATCTGAAAATGTTTGGACTAAACTCTGTCTGCCTGTGCTGTATTTGTGCTGAACTAAACCCTGGCAGGTAGAGCAGCCTTTTGCCAAGGTCCATGATATTCCATTTTTGAATCTGTAGTTTTCCTCAGCTTGGCCTCTGCTGAATTAGCTCCATAGGGCTGCACCTGGCAGTTCATCCTTCTCTCACTAGAGGTCTTATTTTTTTAGTGTACGTTTTCCAAGTCCTGTGGAAGGATTACCATTATGGGTACAAAACAGGAGAGAAAAACCTCCTGAATGTTTCCATTCATTATAGTTTATTCTCTCTACTGATTAAAGTGTTGCTACAGTAGTTCCCCTTTACAACTGACAGATGTGTTCTTCAGCAAGTTTGTAAATTCACAGAAATTTAATTTGGGAACAGTTTGAATGGAGAATGAGTGTGTTTTCCAGCTTCCTTCACCAAACTTCCTGCTTGTCCCACATACTTGTGCTCAGGTTTCCATTACTGTTGCTTTTCAGTCTTCTGTTGTTGTATTTGCTGCTCTTTAGCAAGTTGCTCTAATTAGTTTTGCTGCAACTCTTCTTCATTGAGTTCTGTAATTTCTTGACTCTCTCTCTTTCATCAGACTCATCATTTTGTGTAACATCTGCTATTTGAGCTACATCATCCCCTTATTTCTTGCATCTTTAACTCATGAGCGCAGTCCTTCCACAGCGCCTTCCAACAATCAGTCACTCTCACTGCTAATCAAGTCTCACGGAGCCAGAATGTTTTTCAAGGCATGTTGCGACGCTTCAAAAACCCACACGCTGCAGTTTGATTTGTGACTCCTGTCCAATAACGCATTTGTTGTTAGTCGAATGTTTTGGAAGTGGCACTCTTTGGAGGAGTGCAGTGGCGCTGGGTGGTGGGCACAGCTCAGATGGTGAGATGCACGTCCCACAGGCAGGTTGGTCAGCTCTTTCACTGGGGACCAGCGCAGTGTTAAGTGCTGGGTTGTTCACTGACCAGTCTCTGCGACACTGGGTGTTGCTCATGCCTGTGTCTGGACATGAGGGACTGGGGAAGGTAAGCCAGGGTTAAGTGGTTCAGCACCCTCAGGTTTACTGAGCACTAAACTAGTGGGGGGGTTACATTTGGAGTTGCCATGGAAATTACCGTATAATATTAAAATGGGGGGTTTTTCATGATGTCGGATTGGACCAGTTGTTTCTTCAGAGCAGTGACAGGTTCTGATGATGTTTCTGAGAGTCATGTCTCTTCTGTGAATTTACTTACCTTTTTACTTACATTCTGATGCCAAGCTCTGACACCTCTCACCCTGGAGACGCAGCCGCAGCCTCACCATTGGCACGGACTCCTTGCCCTCTGAATGCTGCCACACAGAGGTTGGGGGTTGGTCTTTAATTTTCAGTGCCATCCTTGATTAGTTTGGAAAACCTGGACTGTTAAATATTCACATTATTCTTGAAATAGAGATTCAGAAGATTTTCATTGGGTTGTTTTTTTTGCCAGGTAATACTGTAACTTAATCCATGGAATTTAGTTCTGTGAGAGCATTTTTTCAGTCACAGGGTTCGTGCCTGTCCAGGTCCCTCTGGGTGGTTTCGTGTGTCGTCCCCCCCCCACCCCCGTGTCACCACCCACACAGCCTGGTGTCACCTGTAGACTCATTGAGGGTGCCCTAGGTCCCAGTGTTGGTGTCACCGATGAAGATGTTGAACAGTGCTGGTCCCAGCATGACCCCTGAGGGACACACCTGTCACCAGTCTCCATCTGGACATTGACCACCACCCTCTGGATGGGACCATCCTGCCAATTCGTCATCCACCAAACACCCTATCCATCAAATCCCTCTCTCCCCAATTTGGAGAGCTGTCATGGCCTAACAGAAGTTCAGACAGACACGATGCGTGGCTCTTCCCTTGTCCCCTGATACAGTGACTCCACCACAGAAGCCATGAGGTTGGTCCAGCAGGACTTTGCCCTCAGTGATGCCAAGGTTGTCTTGAACCACCTCTCTGTCCTCCATGTGCCTCAGCAGAGCTGCTGGACCACCGTATCCTGTGTGTATCACCCCACCTGGTTGGCCCCATGTCCGTCTGTCCATCCCCCCTGCCATTACAGCTTCTCTGGAGCAGAATCCTCTGTTCTTTCCCCTCCAGGATTGAATCTGCTGCTTCCAAAATGAGTCGCCTTCACACTACACAAAGACAGAGCGAATAGTCACTGGTTTAGTTTATCTTCCTCTGCTTCCAGCACAGATGCCAGTTTTCTACCGAATTTATGTAATTATCACATGCTCACCTTGATGTTCCTGCAGTTGGCATTGATTGAGGGGATCGTTCACTTCTGCACAAAAGCAGAGCAACCACTAGTCCATCTGCTGGATTAGAGGGTGGCTAAGAACCAGAGCCAAAGTGTTGATACAGAAATTGCAGACTTCACACAGGGCAAATGACATTAACTAAAGGCTCTAAAATGTAAAGTAAACTTTATTATCCTTGAACCACAAAATAGATTTCTTTGGTTGTACAAATTTCACTAGTTACAGTCTTGATGCGCTAATTTTCCCTCAGAGTCTCTCGGGAGAGAATGGGAGAGAACCCAGAGCCTGGCACCAGGTACCGCAAAGGGAAAAGAAAAAAAAAAAAAGAATCACAAGTTAGTCACCAAAACCAATCCAGGATTGTTTCCAAAATTGCTGTTGTTAAAAAGCAAATGCTAAAATTAGATTTAAAAAGGAAAAGCTCAAATTGCTGATGATGGAAGCAGCCGCAGCTGCAGTTTGAGATTATCAGAGTTCCCCCTTCAAAGCTCTGTAAAATTAAAAGGTACAAAGTCAGTTAAAAGGATCCACTGGATTTTGGCATGAAGGGCAGTTCTCAACTGACAGGAACTGCGTCCAGTTCTCCCTCAGCAAAGCTACGAGCTCAAGTGCCTGTCGCTCCCGTGCCTCCAAGAGGCTCCAGGTCCAGCTCTGGTCCTGCTGCTGGGGATGCAGCAGAGAGCACCGCGGCGTCGGGGCCAACAGGTCACTGCCGAGCTCAGGCGCCTTTCACCATATCGGAGGCATTAAAAAAAAAGAAAAAAAAAAGAAAAGGGATGTTTTACTTTAGTGGTGGAGAGCAGAGCAGCAGAGACTGGTTTCAGAGCTCTAGGCAGCATCTGCCTCCTCCGAGTCTGCAAAGCTCATTTGATACCGAATTCCTTCTCGGCCCTCGTTCCGCTCCTGGAAGCCAGGAATCGCACCCCTGCTCTTTTTTTAATTTTCATTTTTTTCCCTCTTGCACAGGTGGGGATGTATTTTCTCAGTTCTACATGGAAAGGGGCCTGAAGCCAACGAGTCGGCAGAGAGTAGAATTGTGTGGTTATTGCAAGGCACAGGCCGGACCCGTCCCCCTTCCCTGTGCTCCCCGCAACGTCCCATTCCCTTCCACAGCCGGGGGACTCACCCAGTGTCCTCCTCCCTGTGAGACCCTGATACTCCTACCCTGACCCCCCTGTCGCTGCTCCCCCCCGTCCCCTGAACCCCACCCCGCTCCCTTTGCTGCTCACGCTCCCCACCTCTGCCACCGTCCCCAATCCCCCATTATTCTGCTCACTACGGCTGTCACACACTGCTACGCTCCCGCTACAGCTTCTCGTCTTCCTCCTCTCTGCCCTGCCTCACCCAGTCCCTCCTGGACCCCTGGCCTCCTCTGACACCCGGTGCTTGTGCCGTGGGTCTCACTGCAGGCATGGGACACACGCAGAATTGCACGTGTCCCCCCCGGCAGGTGCCCGTCTCCCAGAACAGTAGAGTATCCTGTGTGGGAGAGACGGCTGCGCTCACGGAGGCAAGTGGCAGAGCTGGCACAGGGTTCTGCTGTTCAGGCTCCTCGGGCACACAGGTGTCAGCCTCAGAAGGAGGCACTTCAATGTAACTCTTTTTTTTTTTTTCCCCCCTTTTTTTTTTTTTTTTTTTTTTTTTTTTTTTTCCCCCAGTGTCCTCCTCCCTGTGAGACCCTGATACTCCTACCCTGACCCCCCTGTCGCTGCTCCCCCCCGTCCCCTGAACCCCACCCCGCTCCCTTTGCTGCTCACGCTCCCCACCTCTGCCACCGTCCCCAATCCCCCATTATTCTGCTCACTACGGCTGTCACACACTGCTACGCTCCCGCTACAGCTTCTCGTCTTCCTCCTCTCTGCCCTGCCTCACCCAGTCCCTCCTGGACCCCTGGCCTCCTCTGACACCCGGTGCTTGTGCCGTGGGTCTCACTGCAGGCATGGGACACACGCAGAATTGCACGTGTCCCCCCCGGCAGGTGCCCGTCTCCCAGAACAGTAGAGTATCCTGTGTGGGAGAGACGGCTGCGCTCACGGAGGCAAGTGGCAGAGCTGGCACAGGGTTCTGCTGTTCAGGCTCCTCGGGCACACAGGTGTCAGCCTCAGAAGGAGGCACTTCAATGTAACTCTTTTTTTTTTTTGCCCCCCTTTTTTTTTTTTTTTTTTTTTTTTTTTTTTTGCCTCCAAGCTGCCTTTTTGGCAAAAGACTGGAAATAAAACAGGAGCAAAGGCAGTCTGGACCTTCCTTCTAATTCACATCAGAGTAGAAGCTCCCATATTAACCACTAAAACAATCCAAGTTGAGGAAACAACAGCTGGAGCCCAACGCACTCTCTACGTTCTCCCTGTCCTACCCTTCCCCACACACACTATTTACAGGCTAACGAGCTGCCCACCGTCCTGCCCACACCTCCTCTCCCTTTGCCGTCAGTAAGTCTAGTGTTGTCCTGTTTTCAGGATGTGCCCCAGTGCATTATCAGTGAGAAAAGAGGGCGGTTCACAGCCTCAGAGGACGTTAGTTGACCACAAAGCTCCCTGGGGTGCTCAGTTCCCAGCCGGAGCCCGGGAGGCAGCAGTGTGGGCAGTTCGTGCTGTCCCCGGAGCGCAGGAAGCTCGACAGCCCCGCACCGGGCCCTTCCGTTGCCCAGGCCCCTCGGGTCCTCTACGTAGGGACGGCAGCCTCCAGGCTGCGCCGGCTGTGTCGGAGCTTGCGTTTGCTGCTGTACAGGGCCATTTCTTCAAGTGCTGATGGAGTGGGTGTGGATGAGTCGTGAGTTCCTAATGTGTCCTCTTCCTCGGGCTGCCCATCCTGCTCCTGGGGAACTGTGCAGAGCAAAAAAGTGGAGGTTTTAAGAGAAAGTGCTGGGTTAAGTAACTGCATCGCTGATGCAGTTAATGTAGACACAATGGTGTACCCAGGCACTGACTCTGGGACAGCACTGGAGTCTCAGTGATTTACAGAAATCCTGTGCTCAGAGCTTTGAAGTGGCTCGTGCACTAACGAGTGTGGATCGGGGAAGGAAGTCACACACGTGAGGAAGCACCTGCCCCTAACACCGTGATTCACTGAAAATCACTGGAAGCAGGAAGCCTTAGGACAAACCAGGTATTCCCAAAGGACTCGGGTGTGTGCTCCAAGCATTTCAGTAGTTCCAATAGAGGAGCACACAGTAACGAGCAATTTGCCCACCAGAAGAGTAACACTAATGAGAGAGGGGAGCATTTTGGTCTTGCTTAACGTTGCAGGTACAGGACTAAGCACTTTCTGCAAACTTAGTAGCAGCCTTAGTCACAGCCCAAATGTAGCAAAGTTATGTAGGGAAAAGATCAGAAAGGCCAAAGCCCAGCTTGAACTGAACCTGGCTTTGGATGTTAAAAACAACAAAAAGAAACTCTATAAATATATTAGCATCAAGAGTAGGACTCGGGACAGCCTCCATCCGCTATTGGATATGGGAGGCAATGTAGTGACAAAGGATGAGGAGACGGCTGAGGTGCTGAATGCCTTTTTTGCCTCAGTCTTTAGTAGTGGAATAGGGTGTCCCCTGAGTACCCAGACCCCTGAGCCAGCAGATAAGGGCAGGGAGCAGAATGAAGCCCTTGTAATCCAAAGGGAAGCGGTGAGGGACCTGCTCCAGCACCTAGACACAAACAAGTCTATGGGCCCAGATGGGATCCACCCAAGGGTACAGAGGGAGCTGGTGGAAGTGGCCCATCCTCTGCTCTGGAGCCAGACTCCAAGATGCAACATCCTCCTTGAGACAGCACCCAGGTACGAGCAGTCATTATAGTTCAGAATCCTGATGGAACTAATTAACCTGTTGTCTGAAAAGGCCTCAGAGCTAAACAAATGCAGGCGACAAATGTGACACCTGGGGCTGGGTGTGCAGTGACTGACCTCCAAACAGGCAGAATGGGACAGGACGGGCACGTGCAGGCAATAACCCAGGTGGGGGAGGAAATCAATGAGGCTCAGAGGGAATTCCTTCCTTTTGGAACCTCTTGGACCAGAATTTGCCAAAGGAGCCATCAAACATGCGAGTTAAGTGACCTCAACACAGCACACCGAGCTTCTGAAAAACCTGCTGGCTGTTCCTTAGCCGAAGCTCTCAGCAAGAACAAGCTGCCTCAGGAGGAGAAGGCACATCCTTCAGTGGGTAAATAAGCAGTTAAAACACAGGAAAAAGTGCAGGGAGTTATTACCTGCTGTCACCACAGAGCAGGGACCTGTATCAGGGTCAGTGTTTGGTAACGGATGAGAAGTGACAGACTGTACTGAGAGAAACTGCTGATGGTATCAGCTCTGTATCAGGGGAGTCAAATGAAACTCAGCTACAAAAAAGGGCATTAGGACTTTACAGAGTTGACTGGGAAATGATATGGAAGGTGAAATTTACTGCAAATGCAAATAGATTCAAGAAAGAAGTAAACAACTCTAAAAGTAAAGGCTTATGAAGTGCTGGAACACCAACTGTTGTAGCCTGGAGTAGTTTTCTAAAAGGAACCACTTTATGCTTCTCTTGTTTTATGCTCTTTTCTAGACATTCCCAGAGGCTCATGTCAGACACGATATTGGAGTAGCCAGAACCTCATGCTGACCTAATAAGTTTATTTTTACACTACTGGATGATGCTTAAGATCAATAAAAGTGATCTAATCCCAACTGCATATGAAACACAGCATCCTTAAATGAGATGATGATTCTGTAAGTCATTGGGGGAGCTCTCTGAAGACACCAGCACCTCTCAGCAACAGCATTTCACTTTTGAGGATTAGATATCAGAAAAGATGGCAGAACATACAGAAAACCTTCTGCTGCTGTGTAAACTCACCATGTACCTGCATTTGCAATCCTGCAGACCCTGAACAACGGGCATCACCCGCTTACAGCAGGTGACAGAGGCCTAAACTCCCCACCCATGCTATTCATTACTCCAGAACACAAACCCAGGCATGCTGTAACACACACAGAGCAGATTAGCCACCACTACAGCACAATGCAAACATCCTACCCAAAACTGAATGTGGCGGGTTTGGGGGTTTCATTCTAGAAGGGACAAAATAGGACATTGCTTCAAGCAGCAAAAGGTTGAAGTCCTCAGGGCTGACTCCACAAGCAGGAGAAGGGTAACCCTCTCAGCTGGTGGTGGGAAGTACGGAGTACAAAGAGGAGTCCTTGGCCCCTGAGCTTACCTGAGTTATTCCTGTCCTCGATGTATCTGAGGTCATCAGCAGCATCAGGCGACTGGAAGAGAGAAGACGACGTGAGCACCCACCTCTGCAGCACCAGTGCCAGGCAGTTCCCCACCTCCAGCTTCCAACGTGCTACAGAAACCTTCTTGCCCTCAGGGGTGCTGGTGACACAGCGGCTGGGGCATGACCCTCAGTGAGTGCACAGGATTTTTTACATTAGTCCTTTGTGCTGACATCCAGCAGCCTGTTCACTGCCTGAACTGCAAGACGAGGTGTGTGTCTGCCCATCAGAGCTCTCTTCCTTTTACGCTGTGTGTGGGGAAGGATGATGGGCAGTGGCATGAAAGGCAGAAAGCGCTAAGACTAGAAAATGAATAGAAACATGGGAGGAGAGCAAAGACATGAGCTACATTTCCTTCAGAGTCCTGGATCCTAATTCTGCCCTGTGCTGTTCCCAGGCCTGGCTTCTGACACAAAATCAACTTTCTTATCATAGAGTGGTTTGGGTGGGAAGGGACCTTAAAGCCCCCCCAGTGCCCTGGGCAGGGACACCTCCCACCAGCCCAGGTTGCTCCAAGCCCCCTCCAACCTGCCCTTGAACCCCTCCAGGGATGGGGCAGCCACAGCTTCTCTGGGCAACCTGGGCCAGGCTCTCACCACCCTCACACCAAAGAATTTCCTCCCCACATCTCACCTAAATTTCTACTTTTTCACCTTAAAACCCTTCCCCCTCCTCCTAGGGCTCCCCTCCCTGACCAGGAGTCCCTCCCCAGCTTTCCTGGAGCCCCTTGAGAGACTGGAAGGGGCTCTAAGGTCTCCCCAGAGCCTTCTCTTCTCCAGGCTGAACCCCACCCGACCCTCCTCTTTATATTCAGGTGTGAACAGAGAACTGAGGTGGGACAGGAGGCAGTTACATCTCAACAGATGGCCGAGACAGCTGTGGGGAAATGGCTCATGATAATCATGAAACTTCACCAGTTCCTGCTAATGTTAAAGCCTCCACAAAATGAAGACCTTTCCAACAACCAGAGCTGGCTGTAGCTCATTGCACCAGAGTGACACCACCATGAGAAAACAACTTTGTTCATGGTCAGGAACTTGAAGTGGCTTGAAAATCTGCACTACTCTGGGGCCAGGCAGAAATGTACCAAGCCCTGTTTATTTTGCTGAATTAGAGCATTTAATCCAGCTGTATATAGTGCTTCAGGGATGGAAAGGTCAAAGTATTATGTTGAAATGTTCTGGTTACTTCAAAAGTGGCTGCATTTGTTACTTCTACTGATCTTTCTAGGTTTGTACACAATATTTACATTGAGCTCAACAGTTCAACTTTGAGCTACACAATTGTAAGGATGGGGATTCAGAAGAGCTCAGTATTCAGCAAGTTTAATAACGCCAAACTTGCTGGAGAGTTCTGGCTACTACTGATCAAAATCTGTCTTTTAGAGGTGTTCTTGCTCAGCTCAAGAGCAAAAGTGAGGAGTAGCTTAATTTTTTTTTTAAAGTTGTAGGATAAAGGTGGGTGCACACCCCAAAGGGAAGGGATTCAGATAAAAAAAGGGGTGACTACCAAGGGCTGGGCAGTACCACCAGTGAGAGGAGTCAGCCAAAATGCACCAAATAGCATCTAACCACCCGAGAATCCTCACACCACAGCTCTGCTGAAGTCAGCCTGGCTCTGGAGATGACACCTTGGGCCTGGGATCTGTGTGTCCTGACAGCATGATAAAGCCCAGCACGTCAGTGCTCGTGAGCTCTCCACACACAGCACAAACCTGACTGCGGGCATCTGCTTCACTCTTTATATACAAACCAAAAAAACCTAAAAAAAACTCCTCCCAAAACCAGCCTATAGACATACAGTATCTTCTCAGATCAGCTGTTACAAATGCAATCAGTTAATGATGGACCCAGACAGTAAGAGAAAGGCAGTTCACAGTCCTGGGCGACTACACCAGCCTGAGTCCCCAAGGTGTAGGTGGCCCTGATTGAGCGAGGGGACTGGTGATGACCTCCAGAGGCCCCTTCCTACCTCTGAAGCTCCTGTGATTCTACAGCAAAGCAGCTTAAACAAAATGAGGCTCTTTTAGGAAGAAGAGCCACCTCACTGTGGTGCTCACCCTCCAAACTCGGTGTTCTTACCCATCATCACTTCCCAGTTCATCTACAGTAGTTATCATGAATGAGAGTTGTCACCAGAGCTGCCTCTTGCACAGAATGCTGGTACATTCTAGTCTGAAGCCAACATTTGCTCCAATTTGCAATTTGTTGGCAATCATTTCTATACCTTTTTCTTCCTTTTTAGTTCTCATAGAATCATAGAATGGTTAGAGTTGGAAGGGACCTTAAAGATCATCAAGTTCCAACCCCCCTACCATGTGGCGGGTTCTTATCTTTCACTTAAAAATATTTCAGGATCAATTAAGGTGAAGATGTAGCTGCTTTATATTTGCAAAACTTTTGTTGTTAATTTTAAAACCACCTGGAGCAACTTTCTCACCACTCCACTGGACTGGAATCTCCAATAAACCCTCAGTTACACCACGTGGCTGGTTGTCACTGCCTCCTGTGCAGACATGGCTTTGAGGGACTTCCTCAAGTTATTCAGCCTCTGCTCGGAGGGTCATCACTTCACGAGCAGGCACTGCCCCCACCTCAGGCCCTAATGTGGCAGCCCAGCATGCAGTTTATACCTGAATTTCGTAAACGGGTTTGGAGGAAGGAATAGCAGCAAATTCCCGGTAGTCAAACTTCTTTTCAGACATGGACTAGAAGGGACAGCAAAAGAGAAGAAACAGAGAAGAGCAAGTAAGGGGAGAGAAACGGGTGGAAAACACGAGCAGGCTGAGAAGGCTGAGCAGAGACAGAAGCAGCAGCAGAGTGTCCTTCTCAGTTAGTGCCCAGAGCCCCTGAATATGGCTCTGAAAACGAGGCATCGCTGGGACACCGTTTTAGCTGTTCTGGATCAGGACAGGGGCTCCAAGTTGCAGAGAGAAGATGATGTGATGTGGTAAAACGCACGTCACACCATGTGAGGCAGGAAACCTGTTTTTGTGGAAAAATTGGTGGCAAGGTTCCTGGGGCTGTAGTTTAGTCAGGATTTCAGTCCAGAGCTGGCTGTGCTGTGGGACCTGAGGCAGAACCAGGTCCTCTCTGAGCAGCTGCTCCCGCTCTGCCCTTTCTCTGTCCTACCAACTCCAACAGTTCTCTGCAACAATGTCCTGTTCCATTTATGCAGTGCTTAGAAAAAGGAAAATGCTGATTACAGCTCAGTTCTCAGTTTCATGCTGTTGAGGAAGCAGGGGGCCAAAGTCTCTGAAGTGAAGGGCTTTCTGAACACAGATTAAGTACCAAGAAAAGGATGAAATAATAAATTAGGGAGACAGAAAGCAGATGTTACATTGAGTTGCAAAAAGTGGGGACGCCTCTAGCAATGGGTACGGCAGAGCTCCATCCACGGCGGCCTCCTCGCAGCCCTACACATCACGCAGCCAGACCTGGCTCAGGTATTTAAGGAGGGACCCCAGGGCCCAGAGGAACAGCCCACACCCAAGCCAAGAAACTGATAAACCCCGGTATTATCGGCAAGATACCAAAAGGAAGCAGAGGGATGTCATACCAGCCTTCCTGGGGAGGTGACGTTCCTGGGACTGCAATCTGCAAAAGATGACAGAAAAGCACTACTCAGTGAACGGCTGTGTTGGACCCAACGCCTTCCCAAAGCTGCCCCTTCCCTTTAGCAGCATTTAACCATAGTCTCTTCTGCACTCAGGACAGACAGCATCACATGGGGTTGGAAGGGACCTCTGGATATCACCTAGTCCAAACCCCTGCCTTCTCACAACAAACGCCTCTTTCCTGTCTTTTTAACAAGTCACGATGCTGGTTAGATTTCTGCTTTGATTCCCTAGAACCCCACCTCAGCTGTTCTCTCACTTTCTCAATAGATCAGGCCCATCCCCTGTGCTGAGGGACGTCACATGCCCCAAAGGGCCTTCCAGTCCAGGCTGTGGGAGGGAATTGCTTTGAACGGCTCTGCTGCCAAGCCCGTTAACCTGGAGAAGCATTAACTTTTCCCCTCCGAGACGGAGAAGGCCACACAGTACCTTCCAGTGGTGTCGGTGACGGTGTAGGAACTGGCGAGGGGGACTCTGCCAGCTGCTCCAGCGGGCTGCGCTTCTTCCCCTCCTTGGACTTGGCAATGACCATCTGGGCTTTCAGAGCATCCTGTTCAAGCGATTTCATCCTGCCTCGGGAACGAGGGAGGGGAAAGAGACGTCAGATAAGAGAGACTGAATTGAGATAAAAAGACTCTTATCGAGATAAGATGGCATCTCGATAGGAGATGAGGCCACCTTCTGCGCCCAGTGGCAGATCCAGCACCTGTGGTCCCCTGGGGCTGCCAGACTCTCACAGCAGGAGAGAACAGCTCAGTTTGCTGTTATCCTGGGACTCACAGACAGAGCCCAGAGCTAAGCACCAACACCCTGAGGAGCCACAGCCCTTTCCAGAGGTGCCAGACAGGATGGGAAAAGAACCCAAGCTGGGAAAGGAACTGCAGGGGCTCAAAGGAGTAGGGTCAGTCCTTGGGGCTCTCCTCTCCTCTCTGCTCTCAGTGTGTCGCATCTTAGCCCCCTTCAGCCACTGGGAGATAATGAAACAGTGAAGAAAAGGTGGGCTCAGCCCTCAGAAATGTCTGCTCCCATCTCCCCATCAAACAGACCCAGCTTCCCCCCCTCATCCTCGTGGAAACGACTGCTGGTGGATGGGTCTGGGTATCTCAGGAAAATTACTTTCCCCCCTACCCCTCGCCGCTGGGAGGGCCGTGGGGACACAGGGGACGGAGGGGAGCATGGAGCATGCAGCTGGCGGGGAGGGGACTGCGCACACCTGGAATGGCTTCCTGACCCAGGGGGTGCCGAGGCGTGACTCTGCTTGGGACTAGGCATCGGAGCTGGCCCGGCCCCGGGAGCAGGTGCCCGCTGTCGGGACTGGTACAGCCTCCTGGCCAGGTCCTGCTCGTACTGTTTAATACTGTCTTCAAGAGCTGAGGATCTGAGGAGGAGGAGGAGGAGGAAGAGGAGAAGGAGGAAGAGGAGGAAGAGGAGATGATGATGAACATCGCAGCAGACAAGCGTAGGGAAAGAAACAGATACAGGAACATACCCTGGCAAGGAGAAACACGGGTCTGAGATAGGGGCAGCCTTGATTAAACCAGGCTCCTATATCTGATCCTGCCCAACACCGGCTGCTGCAGAAGGAGCAGGAACCTCCAGAGGACAATCTGGGATGAGGTGCCCAGAAACATTAGCCTTCAGGGCCCTGGTGTCCAGAGACAGCCCTCCTCGTGGGCCAGGAGAGGACCAGGAACACCCAGCAGACCCATGAAAAAGGCCCAGGAGGTCGTTACGAAGGAGTGTCTGTGTTTAAGCAGAGTGAGGGCGCGCAGAGCATGAGTGTGTGTGCACATCTGACAGCCTCTTCATGTACATACATAGATCTGCCCAGCTGGCAGCACGTACCTTTGTCTGACCATGAGAATAGAAGAAGCAAAATGGACAAGCCTATAGAGTCATAGAATTGTCCAGGTTGGAAGGGACCTTTCAGCTCCTGGAGTCCCACTAGGACCTTGGGTCCAGACCCAGCACCGACCAACCCACCACTGACCCGTGTCCCTCAGCACCACGTCTGCCCAGCTTTTCAATCCCTCCAGGGATGGCAACTCCACCACTGCCCTGGGCAGCCTCTGCCAAGGCTTCACAGCCCTTTCCAGGAAGGAATTTTCCCCAATATCCATCCTAACCTTCCCCTGGCCCAACTTGAAGCTGTTTCCTCCTGTCCCATGGCCTGTTCTTTGGGAGAAGAGACCGACCCCCACTGGTTACACCCTCCTTTCTAGGAGTTGTGGAGGGCGAGAAGGTCAAACATTACGGAAGGTCTGTCTGCCACAGGCCCTGGGACACATGCAGCTGAAGAGGTGGGTGCATCCATAAAACAGGGTGGGAATAGCAGGAGAGCTGCCCTCCAGCCCTTGCTGGACATTTGCCCCCCTCGGTGCGTGCCGGTGTGTACCTCCTCGGTCACACTCTTCCCAGGGGACTAGCACCAGTGGCTGTTGTGTGCCCAGGGCATGTCCCAGGGTGTGTGTCCCAGCAGAGCACAAGGGTGTGTGCTGGGAGGGATGGGGGGGGCACAGCACATGTCCTGGCATAGCACTGGTGACACAGGGGCAAAAAGGAAAGCCCAAGAAGGTGCAAACTGATGGGGTCGCGAGGGACAGCACACAGAGCAGAGAACTGGAAAGAAGCAGAAGACAGGGGATTAGAAAGAAAGCAATAAAACCAGCATCATGCATGTGAGGAAACACAAGCCAGCGTGGCTGCAGCACCCTGTGAGGGCAACACAGCGCTGCCGGGGGCCTCTGGAAGTGAGCCCTCAGCCATCCTGTCACTGTTGCTCACAGAAGAGGGACCCTGGGAAGACCAGCCCATCCCAGGAGATCTGCAGTAGCAGGGAACAGTCCATCCTCGCCTTACAAAACGCAGCACGTTTTGGTGACTGATTCCTGCCAACCCTGCCCGAGGCATCAGCCCGACACTTCTGCGAGAGTTGCACAGAAAGTGACACCCTAGTTCCAGAAGCGACGTGGAGCCGAGGAGCTTCTCTGTAGAACGTACAACCAGCAGCACCAGGTCTGACAACTGAAGAGCCGGGCAGCTGCAGGCAGCTTCTCCTGGTCCTGTATTCCTACCTCCGAAAGGCTCTCCCTTCACCAGGTCATTTTCCATGGACAAAACCAGCGTAGAAGAGAAGAGACCAAAGGTCTGGAAGGCAGGGATCTCTCTCCTGCCCGTAGTGGACAAAACCACTGTAACTTAGCACTCTCTAACCCTTCTACACTCTAAAGTACAACTTTTCCCGTGCCCTAAGCAGTTTCAACAAAATCCTAGCTAATCCAAAAGCGCAGTCAGATGTTACAGGAGCAAATCATGGGATCACCTAAAAAAATCCTGCTCCCCCCAGCATTTTTTGATTTCTGTATTTGCTGGGAACAGCAGCAAGTTCATGGAAGAGCAGAGAGTCCCGAGGCAAGTGGTGCACATTCTGTGACACGAGCGATGTCCTTGTGATGGTTTCACTTTCCAAGGTTTGCGTGGGCAAAGCCACGTTTCTCCTTTCTCCACCCATCCTGAACAAAGCTTTTATTGCAGCAGCCCTTGGCTACCTTCATGCTGAGGCCTTGGAGGGATCAGAGCTGGCCTAACCCATAAACCCTGCCCCATCCTATGAGGAAACATGTGAGGGAAGGGGAGGCAGGAGGCAGAGAAAATCCTGTGTATCTCATCGGGAAGGGATGACCAACCGGTCTGTGCTGCCTCTCTGAGCACAGCAATGCTGGTTTTCAGGGGGAGAAGCCTGACAGACAACTCCTGTTCCGTTGGACCAAATACAACAGTGGAGTGGGTTTTTTAGGTCCAAAGACTGAGCAGCAACTCTGTGCACAATGTGTGCTCCTGACGACACCACGGTGCTTACGCAGCAACTTCAAAGGTCTCACAAATGTGCGACAAGATGAGAGGAATCAATCTTTACCAAATCAAGGCTCTATGTAACAAACAGGCTTTGCTGTGACTGGCTCTGCTTTCTGATGTTTCTGATGACAGGGCATGAGACTAAGGCTTCAGACAAAAATTCCCAGCTGAGACAGACCAGGCAAACAGCTGGAGGATACCAAGAAAGTTTTTCTCGAAGGGCAAAAGCCCTGGTAATGGGGAACATTAGTCCAGCCCTAAATAAACCATAAGCACATCTGCTACCCGATCAAGTAACAATGGGAAGCTTTGTGCTCCCAAAGCCCTAGATTAGATAAATAGCTAGATCTGACTGAGGATTCCACTATGTATGTCTTCACCCTCAGAGCTTCCCAGAAGGTGACAACACCGTTATCACCCATGCTAAGCACAAACACAGGAACTGCCAAGTGGTGTTACAACTCACGGTCACCCCTCCAGCACCTTATCCAGCAGGAGGAGTCACGGGCAGCCCTGATCCTCTAAAAGTTCTCCCCCAAACCCCCAAAGAGACTGTTTCAGACTGTCCTATGAATGTCTCCTACAGGAACATTATGGGAAGAAAACTATAATTACTTATAGGAGGAGCCTGCCTAATTTTGAAAGGAATTAAATGACACAGTAAATGCCTGGACTAACTTCAAGTCTTAAGTTCTGAGCTAAGAAGTTCTCTTTCTTCCAAAACAATTCAAACAAAAGCTGATGAAACAGCTTATATGGATAAGAATGCCCTCATCTTGCTCTTTTCTTGGCTTCAGCAAGTTTTCCAGTCTAGCACTGGATATGTGTCTGTACACGTCTAGATATGGGGATCTATCACTGGATGTGTGAGATGCTCTTTCCATTTTTCACTTTGAACCCGTCACCTTGAAGCTTCAATAAATACCATCTTTTTCCTGTGTTACAAAGGAGGTGGAAGCTGTGTGCTGAGCAGGGAGGAATACAGTCACCATCACATAAAGGCGTTGAGTTTTTTATAAAACTCCACTCTTTTCATGACTGTGCAGGCACTGTTGAAATGTAAGAGTCACCTCACTCACGCAGCTCGGAAGCAGATGAGCTCAGCCAAGCGGCGATGCTTCACACTGTTTGAACAGGTACAATATGACCTCCCCTAACGAAGGCTTGTTTGTTCCCTGTTTTTAACACCATGTAATCCAAAAGACATGCAGCAGGTCCCCCTTTCCTGAACTAGGCTAACAAAGAGTGAAGGTTCTTGTGTCTCACCGTGCTGCCCTCCACATTGCTCGTTTCTCCGCCTCCAGAGCACGACGTTCTGCAGGAGAAAGCTCCTTCTCTTGGCCACTCAGCAGCTCAGGACTCTGCATTCGCAACCGCTCCTGGTGTCGCCGTTCAGCTTTGGCCGTCCGCACGGGTGCCACTGCGTCCCCTGCTCCAAGGTACAAGGGACTCAGCCTGGGCAGAGAGAGGAACAGTGAGAGGTGAGGTGGGCTGGCCTGGGCCCCTGTTTTCAAGATAAAAGGTGATGACCAACATCCCCAGTCAACGGTTTAGTACCACATCCACCACATCACCTTGGGAGATGGAAGGACACACAACAGAGGTGAGTTTCTCTGAAGAAGTTGGTTCCGATCACTTTCTCCACAAAACCCTTCCTTTTACACCCTACAGCTGCTAAAAAGGAGGTGGCATCTGCCCTATCACCAAGCAGCTCCCAGGCAGAGGATGCTGCCAATCCGCTTACCCAGACATGGAGTTGGTTCTCTGCTCAGCCTTGATCCCCTCTTCCAGTGAATTCCTCTGCGAGCTGCTGTTCTCGTTGACCTCGGAGGGCCTGGAGGAACATAAGCACATCAGGTAAGGGTCCCACAGGCTGGTACAGCCCAGAGAGGGCTGGAACAGACCCCAGGACGTAACACCTAGTTCAATCTGAAGACACAACCCTTAAAGATTTTGCTCAACAGCTCCCCCTCCATTGCTGCAAGCCTTTCCTTCCTGATTTCACAAACTTTCATGCTCTCTAAAATCAGAACTCATGTTCCTCATGTGGAGCCCAACCATCCACTGAAACACACTCTTCCAGTGCAACGGAAGGTGTTTGCTGATGAGTTCTTGCCCAGTTCCAGCTTGGCTCCTTCCAGCTGCCATGGCTGCTCCCAGCATTTCCCTGTGCTGCTGCTGGAGGTGCCTGGATGTTAATGAGGGATCTGCTAGGCTTTAACTGAGCGCCCATCTGGGCTTGGGTGAATCCCAAGCGGTCTCAGAACAGCGATTCTCAGTATCAGCTCTCCCTGCGTGGCTGCTGGACACACGGAGGCTCTGTGCTCACAATTACTGCAAACTTGCTCATTACTGAACCACTGCAACGTTCAGATCAGCTGAGCCACAGTCACCATCTGCACTCCTACGCTCTGCACACACAGACACTGCTTGGTTTGGCCTGAACTGAAAGGGGGTTGCACCAGCCTGTTTTCCACCGGTTAAGAACATCCACATGGTTACTGTGGGTCAGGTGGCAGCAAGAAAGTTTATTATGACTTTGAGCCCTTATTTTTACTGCTCAAGTTTACTTTGATTAAACTTTGATAAGTGTTTTCAGCTGCTGTAATTTGAAATCTTATGAGAAGCTTTTTCTCCTTCCCCAGTCTTATGGCCACGAATTAGAAAAACTAGATCAACATAACCTGGAGGATGAGTCCAGGAGAACGAGGAAATAAAAGCCTAAAAAAACCCTAATGTAGGTTGATCACCAGGGCTTATCTTGAATTAGCTGTCTCTAAAAATCAACATCTCTACAAACCCAAGTACACAGACAGCTGAGGGAGTGATTCTTCTGAAAAGAAAGAGCCAGAAAACCTTGCCCAGTTCTATGCTGAAGGAGAAAAATTGCCCAGCCCTCTTCCCTGAAGATCGCTGACAGCTCTGATGTGTGCAGGTGGCAGTGAGCTACCAGCCCTGTCTTACCGAGTGGCCGGAGACTGGCTGCTCCTCCCGTTGAGTCTCTCAATCTTGTACTCGACTCCTTCAATGATGACACTGGACTGCACGCTCACCTCAGGCGCCTGCTTCGCCATCTCCTCCTCTTCTGCCTCTTCCTCCAGCAGAAGGGTACGTTTCTGCTGCAGTTTTCGAGCTGCCAAAGTAAGACAGACTCATCTTACACCACAAAGCGCTCGCTAAACCACCCCGCCTCGAGGATGTAACCTCTGGGCAGGTCCTTGAGCTCATCATCCCAAGTCTGTGCTGTTTTCAGTCCATGCTCTCTCCTTGGATGCCTTTGTTTCTCCTCCACTTCACTAACGCTTCAGATGCAACAAACTCTACACTGTCCCCCAAAGGGTTTTATTTATTTGTTTTTATTTTTAATTCTAGTACTTGGAGATATCCTGATTAGAGGTGATGTTTGTCCTCATCTGCCCCATTCAGCAAATCTCAAAACAAGCTGAAAGGCAAGCCTGAAACTCGCCTTCTCTCATTCCATCCTTTGTATCTTGATCTTTGTGTTTCCTACATCTCTCTTTCAGCCATCAGTGAGAGTCTGACATACCCAGACAACTTCTTACGTTGGACCTGGGATTCTTTTCGCCACATCGTATTGAAGAAACCCAAAATGACAAGTTGCAATCTCTTTTTCTTACCTTCCTATCTTTTATGAGCTTGCTCTTGTCTTAAAAGGTGTTCATGTTCCTGAACTACTAAGTGAAAATGAGACAGTTTCTAACTCTCCGGACAAACTCGCAAACAGCCTCTGAACAGGAATAGAGGAGGGAAGGTGGAAAAGAGAAGACTAGCTATTTATAAAATGAAAAAAAAACCACCCCAAACAACAAAACCCAACCATTTACAAAAGAAATTCTATGATAAATCTTTGAAAGCACCAGTCACAGCTCCCAAACCCCAGAGTGCAATTCCAGCTGTATTTTCTTACGGAGCAGGATGGCATTTCAGGACAAGCTTTTTTTTCTACTTAACATCATTCCTCTTCGCCTTTTAAAACAACTCTCAAGCAGGAGGAAATGACATCAAAACAATAGCAGTAATTTTCCCTCCTGTTGCAAGCCCTCTGTAAAATCAGAGCAGCTTAATGAGCAGTAAAAGCTCATTATATGAGCAATAATGAGCAGTAAAAACTCCACTGTCAGATACTTTGCAAGGACGCCATGGGCAGCCCCACGTTGCTGCCTGTCAGCCCGGGCAGCAACAAAGAAACATCATCGTTTGTAGTAACTTTCTTAAACTTTATTGCAGTGTTTCCCAGCTACAGGAAACCCCGACACCACAGCATTTCCACTAGCCCACACAGGAACAGCGGAGCATCCACGAAACTCTGTAACATACACTTGCTTCAGGCTGTTACCAGGCCTTAGGAATAACCACCCATGGGCTTTTGGAAGTGCTTTTTGGGATCTGTGGGGTGTGCGCTCTCTCGTGCCTCCCACGGAGAAAGGATTCCTGTAACAGGACACATTTCCTTGCACAGATTCCAACATACCTTCCTCCTCTTTCATCTTCTTCAGGTCGTCCTCTCCCACCAAGGAGACTCTCTTGGGGGGCTTGTCCATCTGCTGCTGCTTCACCTCAATCTCGAAATACTTCTGCCTCTCACGGAAGGACTTCTGCTCAGGGCTGTGCAGTCCCCCAGGGCTGTGCGCAGCCACCTGCGAGAGCCACAGGTCACTGCCCACCCGCCACCGAGACAAACCTGCCTCCCATATGGCCCCAGCCTTCACACCCTCCTCCTCCTCCCCAGCCTCCCCGTGATCCCGCCTCCACATCCACCGCCCGAAAGCCTGAGTCCCCTGCGAGTCCCCATCCCACTTCCAGCTCCGGCCACCAGAACTCACCTCCGGGGCACTTCTGGGATTCTCTGTGCCGCTCTGACCAGGCAATTCCTGAGAATAGAGAGAAACGGGCACATTCTAGAAAGGAAGTTTTCTACCACTGCTCCTGCCCTCCAGCCAAGTGTCACCAATGTAATACACAGCAGCAGACCTGGGCATTGACTGATGGAATAGTTCACACAACAGTCCCACAATTAACACGAGACAAAGCCACTTCAGGCTTAGCAGTTGTGAGTTAAACTGAGGGCTAAACAGAAACAGAGATGACAACTTTTAAAAGGGCAAAAAGTGAAAAACATAGGGAAACAGGTGAGGAACAGGAGCAGAGGCTTAGCTTAGGATGGAGGAGCTTGGACTTTCTTTAAATCAAAGATGCATCTATTGAAAATTTACTTCTAGGAGATAGAGACACTGTCAGGACAGAAAAATTCGTATTTACCCAAATAAATAACAGAATATTGGATGAGCAGAACTACAGGGGCCAGAAAAAGAAATGGATCCACAAAACCCATCTGTGAACTGGAAATCAGTAGGGTAAAATAAGAATTGGCAAAGGATTATTAAAACTATGAAAGTTTGTTAATTATACAAACAAAAAGGAAGCACAAGAAGAGACCAAGCAGACTACCTTCAACAGCAAAAAGGATGAGAGGCAACCAGCCCAAACTGCAGTAAAAGAAATTCTGATAAAACCTACAGAAAAATCTTCTTCGCAGCAGAGACAGTCACACATGGGAGGAGATTACCCACAGTGACCTCAGAATCTCCATTTCTGGAAATTCAGAACTCAGGTGGACTGGGCCTCAGCCGCCTCATACATCTTCAAAGCCCGCCCTGTTTTGCACAGAGGATGGAGGCAGATATCTTCCAGAGGCCTCCTCGAGCCTGAAGGAGTCCATGATTTGAATACATGGAGGGGAGAAGGAGCAGTTCCAGTTAAGGTAAACTTAATCAAAAACTAATAAAAAAATCCTCAGAACAGGTTTGGCCTGGCCCTGGACTATGGAAGTTATGAAAGTTTCTTATATCAGGACAGCATCCTGATGTCCAGTGAGAGTAATAGCGACATGAAATTCAATGAGCTTCCAGGACTCGGTGAGTTTATGGACAGGATCCTGCAGGGTGAGCGACAGGAACAGACTCCAGCTTCCATGGGGACCTCAACACCTCCCTCCTTCACCATAGCTCTTTGGAAGACGCAAACACCTGCCCCCTCTCTGTTCTCATGCTTCCCTGCAATGCCCAACCTTCTGATGTCCCACCATCCATGTGACACGCTCCCCAAACAGCATAGGTTACCTGTGTCCCAAGCAGGGGGTGTGACAAGGGCACTGCAGCGAAGGTCTTGTACGCTTGCTTGACATTGATGGGGACCTCATCAGGAGAGGGTGGTGAGGGTGGCTTTGGCTACAGGGACAAAGACAGACAGTAGAGATAACCACAGATGTTATAAAAAATCCCAAACATGGGGGAAACACACACAACTCTTTGCCTGAGGAGCCTGAAGAACAGAATATGAAAGGGACAGGTCCTGCAGCTTGGGCAGAAACACAATCAGGGTTGTGTACGTGCTATGGAACAGCACACGTTATCACAGCCCTGTTTTATGTCTCGGATGGTGGGGAGATGATGCCTCTGATGGTACAGACCCTCAGTGACCTGATCAGGATGTCACATTGATGTGACTGACCTCTTGGCCAAGGGGCCACGTTGCTGTCACAGTCCCTAAGGATTTCCACCCAGTTCAAGTAGCACATGCCCACCTGAATCAGTGATCTTTTTGGGCTGGAAAAGGAAAGCTGCACAGTTGACTCTGACCCTACTTAGGACTGAACACGCTACATTTAGTTTATTAGAAAATTAAAGATAAGCCCTGGCCTTGCCTGGCATTTCTGAGTAAAGGGAAGGGATCTTCAAGGGAAGGGATCTATCAGTCTTGTTTGGTTTTTGCAGTGGCCATTGTACTTCTGTTTATAATGTGACCAGTGTATACTTCTATCTGCTTCATGGCTGATGGCCCCAGTCTCTTAAACTACAGTGGCCATCCATCCAGAATCACAGAATCTTCTAGGTTGGAAGGGACCTTAAAGATCATCTTGTCCAACCGTCAACCCAACTGACAAAAATAGACACCCACACAACAAACAAGAAGCATCATCACTAAACCAGACCTCCCAGCACTACATCAGCCTGTCTTTTGAACACCTCCAGGGATGGTGCCTCAACCACCTCCCTGGGCAGCCCATTCCAATGGCTGATAACCCTTTCAGTAAAAAAATTTTTCCTAATATTCAGCCTGAACCTCCCCTGGTGTAACTTGAGGCCATTTCCTCTCGTCCTGTCGCCTGTGACTTGGGAGAAGAGACCGACCCCCACCTCTCTACAACTCAGGTAGTTGTAGAGAGCGATAAGGTCTCCCCTCAGCCTCCTCTTCTTCAGGCACCTACAGCACGGAGAACACCTGCCTTTGATCTCAAATCTTCCCTTCACTTACTCAGAAACACCTGATATGGTCCAAGAGGACCCTCCTATGGCTGTCACTTGTCTCTGCTGGTCTCTTCCTCACCCTTCTCTCCCATGGCCCCTTGAAGCACACTCAGGGAGGAAGAGGAGTTGGGATGACCTGCTCAGAGCATCCCAGAAATGAATGGGAGCAGGGGGGAAACGACCTCACTGCCTGCCTTCCCACTAGTAATCAAACCCCCTCAGCTCATTCGCTCCTTCAGTCCCTCTCACTGCACTAACTCAGTTTCAGGTGTTTGTGGCTTTTCTTTGTCCTGGACTGAGGCTAAAGTATAGTGTTGGATGATGTTCCCTTCTCCATGCGCTAAAGAACAGCATGTCAGGGAGATGTAAAATATGTGAATTTTGGGCAATTGCATGGGTTATATATAGCTGTTTATCTGCAAATCGGGTCCCTCATTTGGAATCACATCATACAAGCTCCAGTAAAAAGCGAAGCGCTGTACTGCAGGTATACGAGGCTTCTACCATGACAAAGACCAAAATACCTGAATCTTTCTCTCCCACCAGTGTACAGCCCCGGGATCACAAATCTTTCAAAACCAACCATTTTGCAAATCATAAAACTTACTAAGAGCAAGATGGTACTGGCTCTTGCTCCAAGACATTGATAGACAAAGGTTGTGAAAGACTTATGCCTCAACAGAAGGCAACACCTCATAAATAGGTATCTAAACCTTCAACTGCTCTGGGGATTTTGGCCACGACACAGATTCAACCACGCTAACTCCCTGAAGGGGTGTGTGAAGGCACAGAGCAGGCTGGTGAAGCTCATCCATGTTAGAAAATTGAATGGGATGCACTGATCAGCCTCAGTTAATGATCTTTAAACTCCCAAACCAGCACCAGGAGGGAGCGTCTAGCCTACCCACCGGAAAAAGTGGCACAAGAGCAACGGAGGGCAGAGAGACAGAGCTCAGGGAGAAGGAACCACAGCCACTTACAGAGTTCTGGACACTGAAGCACGGCTCGGGCTGCTGGAAGGGATTGGGGCTGTCCCCCTCCTCCGAATTGTGCGGGGCAGCATTTTGTCGCACTCGGGAAAGAGGCTGAATGACGCCTGGCTTGGTCTGGTGGTGTTGGTACCACACAGCAGGGGGGAGGCAGAGGAAAAGGACGGGAGAGAGAAGAGAAACAAGCAGTTAGGGCAGTGAGACATCTCTGCCATGCAAGTGAGTGAGGCAAATCCAGGCACCTGAGCTCAACTCCTCAGCTACCAACCAGGAGGGAGAGCTACTGAAGCCAACACCAAAGGGTGCCTCTGGGCACGTGTTCTGGACAGGCAAAGAGATTCAGACAAGTCAGGGTTGGACAGAAGGAGGGGTTACAGAGAAGGACAGGACACAAGGAGGAATCTGCCACTGCAGCTGCTGCAAAGGTGAGAGGAGAACAGCATGGGGATGTCAAAGCCTGGAGAAGGGAAGCATCATGAAGGGAAGCTGCAGCAGGAAACACCAGTCAGGAACGAGTATGGGCAAAAGCTGGGGGTGAAAATGAACTGAGACCCAGCAGGGGCTCCAATTAGAAATGCAGACATTAGAGACAGGAGCCTGAGATCTGACTGTGATGCCAGCGCTGTTGGATGCTGTCTGGAAATGAACAAAACCTCTAATACTAACGAGAGCAGAAGCAGGAATTGAGTAAACGAGCAACAACTAGAGGAGTGAAAGCTGCAAGGGCAAACAGGAATAAAAGCTGCAAAAACACTTGCATCAGGTTTTCAAATTGACACTACTTAAGGCAGTGCATTTGTAAAAACAAGATATATGAGGAATGCAGAAGACAGAGTAAGAGGTAACAGCAGGACCTGCTGGGCTGGAAGGGAGCACGCACAGGAGGAGGAGACAAGCTCTGTGCTGTAGGATGCACAGGGACACGGCGATGAGGTCTCATGGTGGATGTACTCACCGATTTACTGTCATCCTGCGATGTAATGAAGTTAATGGAAGCCTGAAAACAAAAATACAGCTGTAAATTTGGAGCCCATACAGGGAGCCTTCAGTTTACCCTGCTCCATATAAAAAGCATCACAAAACTCCCAACTCCAAGCCCACCCTGCCCTGCCGCCCCCAGGGTCCTGCAGCACTCCTCACAATACCTTCTTCTCCGTTTGAGGTGCAGGCCAGAGCCCACCCGCAGGAGCTTCTCCCAGCTCCTCTGCCATGGGGATGGCATTCCCGACTCTCTCTGCACCTCTCCGGGCACTGACCCCCCGCCCTCGCCCTCTCCACAGCAGCTCAGCCGGTCGTTTTACGCACTTTTTACACCATTTTACACCCACTGCCCTCTGCGCTTGAGCCAAAGCCATCAGCACCACAGCTTCTCTGCCAGGCAGCATTCGCAGATGCCATCTCAGCCGTGGCTAGCAGGGAATGGCCCCTCAGTGGCCACGGGTGCCGGGGGGCAAGTAGCTGGGGAGGGGGAGGCGGAGGCCGGGCGAGGAGCAGGAGCAGCAGCGCACACCGCACACCCATGGGCACTTACAAAGCGGGTCTCCCTGCCCGGCAGGTGAGCGGGCCGAGGGGTTGCAGGCCGCTGGAGAGGGGCAACGCCAGGGAGGGTCGGCAGGGCAGAGAGAAGGGGAGAGAAAACGAAGAGACCGGGTTTTCCGCCTGAGACAAGCACCTTCCCCGGTGCAGAGGCTGCTGCTGCCCGGAGCTGTGGGTGTCCCCAGGCAGGTCCTTGCCATCTGCCACGGGGACAGCCCCTCTGCCCTCCTCAGCACCGACCCACCACCAGCACCTTCTTCCTCCCCACCAGGTGCTCGTAGGACCCATGGCCAGGCAGGACCAGCACGACACCAGCCTCAGGACTGAGGATTCAACCTCCCTCAGCCAGTCTCTGAGACCTCTGAAATAAGCCTTCAAACTCTGTCTGGACCACAAGATGTCATAAACCAAAGAATTTACATTAAAAATAGATGGCGGCAGAGAGTTAGAGATGCGATGCCTCAGAACTTCTGCTGCGGAGCAACAACCTGAACGTCAAGTGTCCTGAATCCCCAGAAAATGTACAAGCCACGTGGCTAGTGACTACCCTGAGTGCCTCAGTATTGTCTGTGGGACCTGTTCCATTGTGTAGAACATTCATTGTCCAGAGAAAACTACATCTACCAGACACAGCGTCACCTGACACCCAGTCGACTGCTGCGGAAGGCTCTGATCCAAAAAGTGTGGAATCATGTAAATGTGGCAGAAAGCTCAGGTAGAGAGCGCAGGGCTGGGGATGCCGCTGGCGAGAGTGACTCTCGGCATTGCCACAGTGAGGGACCTCCAGGAACAACTGCCAGAGCCATCAGTTCATAACAGCCACAGACTGAGTCAGGAAAAAAACTTTTTGAAATGAGGCACAGACCATGTCTCAGAAATGACAACAGCGAGCAAATCTGCTGAAGAGCTTAAAAGGCTAAAATAAAGGACAAAGTCATGGAATTGGCTATAAACGCTTTAAGAAATTAATAGAATCTCTCATGGCATGCACATCTCTGAACAGAGAGATAAAAGAGAAAAACAAGAAAAAAGCTGTATAGATTATTCAAGCTCGAGCTACAGGGAACTCATGATACAAAAGCCCTGAAGTGACAAAATAGACTACAAATCACAGCAAGTGCTATGTAACAGGGAATTGGAGATATCCAGCTTAAAACTGGAAAGACAAATGCCTGCTAGTGGCCAGGACACTGGCACCAAGCCCCAGTTCCAAGACACTGATAAAAACATCAGGGACACTACGGAAGTTGCCGATGACAAATTGGAACAAGGGACCTTCCATCCAAATATAAGTTTTAAAAAAAGAAAATCACAATGAGAGTAGTCAGATATTGGAGTTGGCATCTAGAAAGATGTAGACTTTCCAACTCCAGAGCTGTTCAACATTTAACTGGCCTTGAGCAAGCTGATCAAATTGGACCTGCTCTGAGTGTGGCCTTAGACCAGACCTTCCATCCTAAATCGTTCTGTGAGCAGCTCCATGGCCACCCTTTGGGATTTGGGGCTTCTTTTTCAGCTGAGGTTCTTTAAAGACAGAGCAAATTAATACCTAGATCTTCTATTGTATAATAAGGAGTATCATCCACACCCCATTCCTTCTAGATAGAAAGAACCCAATCTCAAAAAAAATCTGTACTTGTGGTAAAAGGAAAACCTACAAACAGCCCCAAAGAAGCTTCCCATCAGTGTATGCAACTGCTCTCAGAAAATAATAAGTGAATATAAGCAGCTGGAAGAGAAAGCACTGAAATAGCATTACTATAATGAATAGTGTCTTCTTCCAATCGTCCCTGTTGGTCACTCAATTTCATAGAATCATAGAATCATAGAATTGTCTAGGTTGGAAGGGACCTTAAAGATCATCTAGTCCAACCGTCAACCTAAGTCTGATAAAAAAATAAATAAAAAATAAAAAATCCCTAAACTATTCCTGAGGACCATGTCAATCCATCTTTTGAACACCTCCAGGGATGGTGCCTCAACCGCTTCCCTGGGCAGCCTATTCCAATGCTGGATAACCCTTTCCGTGAAGAAATGTTTCCTAATATCCAGCCTGAACCTCCCCTGGCGCAACTTGAGGCCATTTCCCCTTGTCCTGTCTCCTGTGACTTGGGAGACGAGACCGACCCCCGCTTCTCTACACCCCCCTTCAGGTAGGTAGAGAGCACGATAAGGTCTCCCCTCAGCCTCCTCTTCTTCAGACTCCACAACCCCAGCTCCCTCAGCCTCTCCTCATAAGACTTACTCTCCAGACTCTCCAGACTCTCCAGATTCAAAGGACCCAAGAACCAAGGGAGATGCAGGAGAGGCCAAGGACACAACAGAGGAGGGATAGAACTATTATCACTGCGGCTCCTCTGTCATGTCTGCTGCTCCCAGCCACCTGGTCCTGCCCCTTCTCCTCATTGTTAACTGTCACCTCACCGCAAGGTGACTGGTCCAGCAAATAGAGCAGACAGCTTCTGTCCAGCTTAGAGAACCAAAAGGGCTCGGCTAAAGATGAGATGAGTGCCAGAGCTGGTAGAACCAGGCAGTTGGAAAGCAGTTGGACTCCAAAAGGAATACAACAGGCACAAAGTGACCATGGACAGAGTGCAAAGTACAACTTCCAGTTCATTCCAGCCCCCTAATATAAAACTCAATAACACACAATGATTGTGAAGGGAAAAGTTAAGAAATCCATTTAAGGATATTTAACTTCAAAAGGCTCAACTAACTTGTGAAACCCACTGCCACAGGATTAAAGATTAAGGCAAGATTCAAAAAGAGAAGATCAGAGCTGATATGAGAACTAAGATTGGCTAGTTTACAAAAGAAACCCTAAATTACAAGGAATAAAGAAACTTCCTATTTTGGAGTGGAAGTTCGCCTCGGACCAGAGTTTTAGAGTATCATTCCCTATGGGTAGGTTACATTGCTGCAGGATCCTTCATTTTCCTCCAAACAGCCGATGTGGGCAGATGGCAATGTCACAACAGAACTAGGGATCTCTCTGGAGACCAAGGAGCGTGGGTTTACAGACCCGAGATGATTCTCCAAATCCTGACTTCTCCATTTCTTCTGACATACCAATCGCCAGAATGAAACGGTCTCTGTATAAGGCACCGGTGAGGCCATTCTCAAAAGAGACAACCACCATTTGTGGTCACTTGGTACTACCCTGCTCATTACCCTACCTATTGTCACCCCTCACAGCAGTAACTTTCCACCAAGTTTATGACCAGCGAGTTACACTCCTGGATCTCCCAGACACTTTGAAAGAGCAGAGGTTCTTCTCCTAGTTCTCTAGTTGCTGGATGCTTCTCCACCTCAAAGGTACAGCTCTCAGGGATGGAAACCACTCTCGGCTTCCTCTGCCCTGGTGCCGTTCGCCTCCCTGCCCATCCCCGCATTGCCCATCCCAGGGCCAGTCTCACCTGCTGGTTACCAGGAGAATAGGGGGTTTCACGCCTGGAATTGCCCATCCCAGACTCGCCTGCAGGAGCCTGGAAGAGAGAAGACAAAGACAGACAGTTACTGTGGAGCAGCAGCTTCCACGCCTCTCCCTTGGTGGTGAGACCAAGGAGGTGATGGAGACCACCAATGTCCAGCTGAAGCTGACTGTGGGTCATCTCCTTGCAAGAGCAGAGTTAGCAACGGGCCCAGCAGCAGCTGTCACGGGGCAGGAACTTGCAAAAAAGTGCTAGAAACAGCAAGGGAAACGCCCTGCAAGGTCAACTGACTCGGGGTCAACCTTCTGCCTTCATCCCTGGGAATCCTCTCTCCACAACTTCTCCCCAGCCCTCCTCAGACTGGGCCACAGTCTTGGCAACCTGCTGGATAGAGACTATGCAAAAAAAAGCCATCCAAAGTGAAAGAGGACAAGATTCACCCCCAGCCACATCCATTGCTGTTGGCTGGCTGGTGACACCTCTATGAGTAGCCCAGAGCACAGGGGAGACGGGGTCTCACCCCTTCCAGGGGAACCCACCATCACCAGCGCTCAGGCTGGGCCACCCCAATGGCTACAAGAAAGCAGCGTCCCAGCAGTTCCCTGCAGTCTGTCCATGGGACTAAGGAGAACAATTTAAAAAGGATTTCAGATGCCTAAAGGTGGAAACAGGTCATTTGGGATTCAGCAAATGTTTAAGCAAATGGAGGGTTCGGCAATCATTAATGTCAGAGGCAGGCACTGGTGATTCAAGTTAATTAGATTCAAGTCAGCCTTGGGCAACGGTGTTTCTACTAACCAGGAGCTGTGATCCAAAGTTTATATGGGAGCACAGAAAACATCTGACCCTTCTTAGCACTGTCAGGACAGAGAATGGCAGTATCAACTGATCTGCCTCCATCCCTCCTGGGCAGAGAGACCTCTCATTCACCCTGCCCCTGGCTGCTGCTCCCCACGTCCACCCGTGCTCCAGCACACCCAGTTTAATTCACCAAGGAAGGAGCTTTCTACAATACTGTTTTTCAGGGATTTCAGCTCCCCAGCCCAGCTGACACTGACTGCTCCAGTTCTGGTGCCAGAACACATGAAAAGAACGCGCAGATGGGGAACCGATCCCTTTTGACAGCAACCCGGAAGGAGAGCAGCTCCAGCCAACTGTGACACCCACATCCAGACCGGTGACAGCTGAGCAGGCATAAAATCTGCCCCCCAGAAGGGTCAGTGCTTTGTGACCGCTACTTTTTTCATCTTCTGAACTCTAAAGCTGGATGCCTGTAATGTCGAAACCACAGTCTTTGGCTTCTAATACACTGAGATGCTACAGAGGTTCAACCAGATGCCTCGCTCTATGGTTACCTGCCTACACAGCTGTGAAAAACAAATCACCAAGGAACTGGGCTAAAAACATCTACAAGAACCACAGTTGGGTGTTGGTTTGTCTGTTTGCTTTCTCTTCTGTGTGTGTGTGCCATTCATTTTGCTTCTCTCGCTTTTCAGACACCCGAAAGGGCTGAGAAACGAAGGTAAGAGTGATGTGGTGCTGATCTGGAACACAGTATCTCTGGGTGTAGTCCTTGCTCTGCCACAGGCTTCCTGTGCGAGAGCCAGAAAGTTAAATACAAACAGGTTTCCCAAGGCAGAAAGAAAAATACTTGAAACCTGAAAGTTTAGATATACTGAAACGTGTCTCTTCAAGGAAGAGGGTGCTCCTGGGCTGCGGATGAACCATGTCAGCTGCTCTGACACGGCAGAGTCTAGAAGCTGCTGTGTTTATCCAGGCCCAGATACCCAAGTGTGACACCACCATCGTTCTTGTACCCCCCTGCCAGCTCTTACCCACAACCACGGCAGCTGCGACTGCCATGGCTCCTACTGACTCCTGCCCACCCAGAGACATGGGGACGTCACAGAATCATGGAATGGTCTGGGTTGGAAGGGACCTCTCAACCCAGCACTGACCAACCCACCACTGACCCGTGTCCCTCAGCACCACGTCTGCCCGGCTTTTCAGTCCCTCCAGGGATGGTGACTTCACCACTGCCCTGGGCAGCCTCTGCCAAGGCTTCACAGCCCTTTCCAGGAAGGAATTTTCCCTAGTCTCCATCCTAACCCTCCCCTGGCCCAACTTGGGGCCCACTCCTCTTTTCCCATAGCCTGTTCCTTGGGAGAAGAGACTGACCCCCCCTGGCTCCACCCTCCTTTCAGGGAGCTGTAGAGAGCGATGGGGTCTCCCCTCAGCCCCCTTTTCTCCAGGCTGAACCCCCCCAGCTCCCTCAGCCGCTCCTCAAAAGACTTGTGTTCTTCGAAGTCCCTAAGTCTCCTGACACCCTCTCTCCCCTCAGCAGGGGAGCTCAGCAGCAGACACACAGGGCAATAATGGGTTCATTAGTGGCTGGAAGACCATTCACTGCCCAGGCAAGGCTGGAAAAGGACATGTGTTAGGTGGGACCGGCCCCACATGGGCCTCGTGCTGCCCGGTACATGCGCAGGGGTGGCCTGGAGGGGGTGACCACACACAGCATGCCATGGGACCGCTTGCCTTGGAGTAAAGGTTGGTCTTCAGCACTCCCCCCCTGCCATAGCCCAGGGGAGGCCCCCCCAGGCAGGCCCGGCCGGCCGCCTTCCCCCTGCGGTTGGCCACCACAAAGGGGTTCTCACTGAAGAGGATGGGCTGGGAGTCCACCATGCACTCTTGCTCTGGCGTCTTTGGCGGCTGGTCCTGGGACAAGGGGCCACCTGTGGGAGGCTGCTGGTCAGGCCGGGGCGTTTCTGCCCCGCTGGTGCAGTGGTCGGGTGTTGCGGAGTCCCGGGGAGGTCTGGCCACGCTTCCGATGGTGGGGCCAGCAGCCGTGTCAGGGCATGAATCCCGGCTGTCCCGTGCCACCGGCAGAGACAGCAGAGCACAGTCGCCCTCCATTCTGGAGCTGGGCTTATTATACTGAACGAGCTGAGAGGGAAACAAAAGGGTCAGAAAGAAATGAGGAGAAAAGAGTAGAGGAGAGGAGAGGAGGAAGAACACACAGAGCTGATGCTGAAGGACAGGAGAGAGAAGAACTCGAGCACTAATGCCCACATGACCACCCATTCCCTCTCTCCTACTGTACCACGAGTCTGGTGATGATCCCAAATGCCACTTCCAACAGAGGACCTTGCAATACAGACACCCGGTAGCTGACAGGCACGAGCACGCTCCCTGCACAATTCCAGCTCTCCTCTCCATTCCAGCCTGCACCTCAGCACTCACCAGGAATGCTGCTGCTCTCCAGCAAACCCCACACAACCACGGGTCCTCCCCCATCTCACTGCAGCACACGGAATCACAGGATGGTTTGGGTGGGAAGGGACCTTTAAAGCTCCCCTCAGTGCCACCCCCTGCCCTGGGCAGGGACACCTCCCACCAGACCAGGTTGCTCCAAGCCCCCTCCAACCTGCCCTTGAACCCCTCCAGGGATGGGGCAGCCACAGCTTCTCGGGGCAACCTGCGTCAGGGTTTCCCCACTCTTGGGGTGAAGAATTTCTCCCCAAGATCTCACCTAAATCTCCCCCTTTTCAGTTTAAAATCCTTGCCCCTTGCCCTGTGGCTCCCCTCCCTGATCAAGAGTCCCTCCCCAGCTTTCCTGGAGCCCCTTGAGGGACTGGAAGGAGCTCCAAGGTCTCCCCGGAGACTTCTTTTCTCCAGGCTGAAGCCCCCAACTCTCTCAGCCTGTCCCCACAGCAGAGGGGCTCCAGCCCTCATCCTCAACCTCACTCCACCACCATCATGGCCCAAAACCAACTGTCCCACCCCATGACACTTCCCAGCAGTTTCAGCCATATCACCTTTTGCTCCACTGCATTCCATACAGTTACTACCATATCTACTCCCTGCAGCTCCACCACCCCTGCACAGGCAAACATGCTTTTATGGCCCCACTCATCCAAATACACACCAATAAATAAAAGAGAGCTAAATAACAGCTAACAAAGCTCAGACCCCTCCAAAAGCAGGACTGAAACCGAGCTCCAGTTCTATCGAGGCTCAACTGCACCTGTCCAAGACAAAGCACTGACCTTTCCTCTTCTAATGCTATAAAAGAGAGTCTGTTACCCCAGCCAAAGCCTTCTCTCAGGGAAGCAGAGATAACCAGAGAGCAACGATCAGATCTCCTTCTCTCCCAGTCCCTGCCTGGCAGCAGAAAGACCTCTCCTGCTCAGAGCACATTCTCCAGCCCCTGTGTCATGGCAGCATCCACAAAAATAGCTCTGTGGGGCCGGGGACTACGATGGCAGCTGAGAGGCTCAGGAATTCCTGAGGCCCTCCCCTAACCCTCCAGCCCCAAACCCACCTACAGCAGTGGTGGGCAGAGCCCTGGCTCCTATCGTATGTCTTCAGACAGTGAAGCCTGTGCTGCCCTTGGAAATTCTGCTATTGTAGCTACGTGAGTTTCCAATTGTAAAGAAAATCCTCCCAAAACCACCCCAAATTCCAACCTCCTTTTCCCAGAGGGTGATAAACCACAGCAGCAAGAGCTCTAGTGTGTGTGAAGTTATGCCCAGCAAAAAGTACTTCCAGGAATATTATTTGCTCCCTGGGGATGCTGTAACAAAAGCCCTGCCAGAATCACCACTGCAAAGTGGGTCTGTGGGTCCTGCAGCCAGGCTCCTCCGATGGCTCCAGCGCTTTCCCGAGCCAAGAAGAACACAAACCCCGACCGGCCTGGGATCCAGGTGAACACCCCCCCCAGCAAAAGGCCTGCTTTGGGAAAAAGTGAACAATGCTTTGGGGGCACTGTGGAGATGGGCACCTCACCAAGGCTGCATGGGGAGCCTCAACGCCTGCTCTGTTCATGGACACGACTGGAGCCGAGCTGCACCTACCCCTCGCTTTCATCTCTGGCGCTTCTGCAGGATGCCTCGCTCCCTCTGCTATTTTTATCAGAGAAGCAACAATTTCTATTTTGGGTGAGCCAGGATTCTGGCAATGCAGTGTGCTCCTCCCAGCTGTGCCTCTGTCACTCCCCGTCCCACAGAGGGGACAATCCTGTTTCACCCTGCGCCCTCTGCGGTGGATACAGAAGAAATGACCTGTGGCTCTGATCCACCACTTTGCCCCAGCCACTGAAACAAATCCAATTTTAAATCGAATGGACAAGTACAGAGAAAGAACCAATGGTTAGAAATTGAAGAGAAATAGATTCAGACTAGAAAGTAGAGATTGTTAATTAACTAACCACGGTGAGATGCCGTGCGATATAAAGTCTTCTCCATTTCTTAGAGCCCAGAGAACAAACCTAGACTGTGACTGGTTTGCTGTGGCGAGATGCAGTCACTCGTGGGTATGGTTTCCAAGCCTGTACTATGCAAAAGACAGAGACCATAATGGCTCTTTAATTACTGCGATGGCAGCCCCCAGACATAGACGTGTGCTGGTCTCTGCAGACACCAGTTACCGAGAAGGTGGCACAGCCACAGGGCATCACCGAGGTGAGCTCTCTCACCCAGCTTTCCACTGGAATTTTTTCATTTGGGGTTTTAAAGTATACAAACCAAACAGGCCTGCATCTCAGCAAGCCTTTGTTCAATCTTGCTCACAACAGGACCAATAGGCAGCAACAGAGACTAATCTGAGACAGCCAGCCATCTGCCCCTTTCTTTGGGGGCAACTGTTGGGCGAGCCTCATAACAAATTTCACCCGCAACCTACAGCAGTCACAACAGAGCTCTGCACCCACAACAGTGGGAAGAACAGCAGGCCCCACGACCCCCTTCCTACTATACAGGATGAAAAGATATGTAGACACTGCTTAGAGGAGAAAGTACGTGGTGGAAATGTTGGTCTAGAGACAGGAAGAAAGAAGAAAATACTGTGGGAACTGGGCAATAGTGATTTCAATCCAGTGGGACCAACTGGAGATGGACTACCTGTTACCCAAACTATGCTTTTCTGCCGGCCAGACCCATCCCTGTCTGAGTCTTCCCGGCGGTCACCCCCGCAGCAAGGAATGGCCTCTGAAGGAACACCAGAATTTTCCTGCCCCTGCAGCCCGTTCCCCCCCTACCCACCATCCAGGCAGACAGATTTTTTCAAAGACAGCAAAGACAGGGCTGGGCAAACGACAGCTGGAAAAAAGATAAACCATGGGCAACAATTGGCCCTTCCCCTGCAAGGGGACATTTATAGATGCCGCCCATATGCCCCGGCATTCCAGTGTGTCCGCCCCTACGTTCCAGCGCTGGCATTCCGGGGCTGACACAGCACCAGTTCCCAAATGCTGCTCCCTCTGGGTGACACAAGGGCTGCCCAGCAGAGAGGCAGCTGCTCGCATGGGGCTGGCTCTCCCCTTCTCCCCAGCTGCTGAGTTACACCAAGAGATGCTAAAAATACATTAAACCTTCTCCTGATAATGCTTTTCTGTGTGAAGAGCCAGGAGAGAAAACACAAGAGCTGGGGAGTCTGGGGGGAAAAACGTGAGGCAGAGCAGGGCTGCAACCAGTGTGGGAGCAGAAGAGCAAGATAGCCTGAAGTCAAGGAGAGGAGAGAGGAACAGGGGAGGAACCTGTCTGGGTGGAACGAGATGGAGACAGTACAGGTGAAAGAGATGATCCTGGAATGATGGAATGGGAATGGTGAATCTGATGGTGACAGCAAAGGGTGGTCTCACTGCCAGAGGAGGAATCATAGAGTGGTCCAGGCCGGAAGGGACCTCCAAAGGTCATCTAGTCCGAGCCTCTCCTTGAATATCTCCAGGGAAGGGGCCTCAACCACCTCCCTGGGCAACCTGTTCCAGTGCTCCACCACCCTCACAGTAAAGAATTTTCTCCTAATCTCCAGTCTAAATCTCGTCCTGTCACTACAGGCCTTTGTAAACAGGTTCTCCCCAGCCTTCCTGTAGGCCCCCTTCAGGTATTGTAAGGCTGCTATTAGGCTCTTCTCCAGGCTGAACAACCCCAGCTCCCTCAGCCTGTCCTCATAGCAGAGGTGCTCCAACCCCCTGATCATCCTCGTGGCCCTCCTCTGGACCTGCTCCATCAGGTCCATGTCTTTCCTATACTGAGGACTCCAGACCTGCACACAATAGTCCAGGTGAGGTCTCACCAGAGCAGAGTAAAGCAGAAGAATCACCTCTCTGGACCTGCTGGCAATGCATCTTTTGATGCAGCCCAGGATGTGATTGACCTTCTGGGCTGCAAGTGCACACTGCCTGCTCATGTCCAGCTTCTCATCCACCAGCACCCCCAAGTCCCTTTCCTCAGGGATGCTTTCTAATATCTCACCCCCTAGTCTGTACTGATGGTGAGAATTGTTCCAGCCTAGGTGCAGAACCTTGCACTTGTTCGTGTTGAACCTCATGAGGTTCACCTGGGCCCACCTCTCCAGCCTGTCTAGATCCTTCTGGATGATATCCCATCCCTCTGGTGTATCGACACCACCACACAGCTTGGTGTCATCTGCAAACTTGCTGACGGTGCAATTAATCCCTCTGTCTATATCACTGATAAAAATGTTAAACAGTATCGGTCCCAGTACAGACCCTTGAGGGACACCACTTGTCACTGCTCTCCATCTGGACTTCAAGCCATTGAGTACTACCCTCTGGATGCGACCATCCAGCCAGGAAAGGAACAGAGGTGAAGGCTGAGGATATGTGTGATGGAGCAGCAGAAACCCAGTGCGACAGGGATGAGGCAGGGAAGGTAAACCATGAACAGAAGAAGCAAAGATGGAGAGGTGAGGTGAGAATTTAAACAACACAGGAGAGAGAGGTGACTTTGTAATCTGGAAGTTTGTGAAATCTGGATTTTCTCTTGGGTGAGGTGCCATGTATCTTGTATCTGCAATTGGAATGCAGGTCAGGGCAGGGGTCTCCAAGGCTGTGTCAGGGCTAAGTCACGATATGCAATCGCTGCAACTGACTTTTGCAGTCTTAGATGGATTTTGATTCATTTTTAGCACTTTTGGCATTAGCACCCTGCATGCCCCTCCCTTTCCAGGCTCTGGGCAACCTGGTCTAGTTGGGGGTATCCCTGCTGACTGCGGGGAGGTCGGACTAGATGACCTTTGGAGGTCCCTTCCGGCCTGGACCATTCTATGATTCTAAACATGGTCCCACAATGAATTCACAGCTGAACTGTGCACACAACACTGTCACCGAAGTCTTGGGAAGAACTTCCCCTCCCTCCTCTGCAGCTTCCAGTAGTTGCCTCCTTCCACAATAAATCCCTGCGTTCTCCCACCCTCCTCTCCTGCTGGGCTTATTCAAGACACTTTCCTCCTTTCTGTCCTGTTCCAGGCACTTCCTTTTCCGTCTTGGCAATTACACAATTTCCCAATTGGAAAGCGCCCTGGCTCTCTGCTCTCCTCATTTTCTTATCCCAATATTTCTTTGTGGCAACCCCCCATTTCAGACAGTGTCAAAGTCAACCACAGCTCCGTGTCCCCATTTTCCTCTGCAGAGAGCACCACCACAGCATGGTTTGGGTTGGAAGGGCCCTTAAAGATCATTTAGTTCCAACCTAAGATCATCTAAAGATCATCTAGTTCCTCGAACCTGTTCCAACAGGTTCATGTCCTTCCTGTGCTGAGGACTCCAGAGCTGGACACAGCGCTCCAGGTGGGCTCTCCCCAGAGCAGAGGGACAGAAGCCCTCCTCACCCTGCTGGCCACCCTTCTTTTGATGCACCCCTCACACCAGGGTGCAAGGAGAGGGATAAGAGCGCAACCATGGCTCCCTCCATGCAGGGACCCACATCTCAGCAGCCCCTCACTTACGGTGCGGTTGACTCTCTGGAGACCACTGCTCGGCAGCGCAGCCAGGGTCCGATAGTCCAGTCTCAAGGGCTCGCTGGTGACGTTCTGGAGAGGGGGGCAAGGGAGAGAGCAAGAAAACACAAACACCAGCAAGAGATCAGGCCACAAGTCAACTAACTCAACCAGGAAGAACAACTGAAAAAAGGAAACCACCCCGAGTAGTAACCAAGGCCTTGTCTCCAAACTCTGCAGAAAGTTCCCATTGCCTGGAAACGAATTATAGAATCACAGGATGGTTTGGGTGGGAAGGGACCTTTAAAGCCCCCCCAGTGCCACCCCCTGCCCTGGGCAGGGACACCTTCCACCAGACCAGGTTGCTCCAAGCCCCCTCCAACCTGGCCTTGAACCCCTCCAGGGATGGGGCAGCCACAGCTCCTCTGGGCAACCTGGGCCAGGCTCTCACCACCCTCAGGGGGAAGAATTTCCTCCCAATTATCTCACCTCAATCTCCCCTCTTTCAGTGTCAAACCCTTCCCTCCTGTCCTACGGCTCCCCTCCCTGATCAAGAGTCCCTCCCCAGCTTTCCTGGAGCCCCTTGAGGGACTGGAAGCGGCTCTAAGGACTCCCCAGAGCCTTCTCCAGGCTGAACCCCCCAACAATCTCAGCCTGTCCCCACAGCAGAGGCATTCCAGCCCTCTCAGCATCTCCAGGGCCCTATGAGCCCCCTGGAATTGTTCCAAACACAACCATGGAGACGCGTGGCAAAGGCCAGGCTTGAGAAACCCCGCAGAGACCACGTCACCCCGGGCCTTTGGTCACCACATAGTCACACCCCTACTGTTCCTCCTGTCCCCATGTGCACACATCCACCCCCTCACGGCGTAGTGGAGAACACAACATACATACCTGTTTTCTACCAAAGAGCACCCAGAAAGGCTTCCTGGCTGGATTTGGAGACATCGGAGAGTACAAATGTACAACTCCTCTACAGTATCTTTTCTCAACCCCAACTCACTCTTTTTGTATGATTTCATTTGCTTTCACTCCCTGTTCACATCTGTCTGCCTGTCTCATTCCAGCCATTGCTTTCCACCATCCCTTCCTCAACCTCATCGCAGATTTCTCCATTTCTGGTATCTTCTCTTATATCCAAAAGTAAAGTCTTTGGGGCAGGGGGGAGTGAGTGGAGAAGTTATGGGGAATGAGTGCTTTTAGAGATTTCCGTGGCCTTTGAGTCCAGTTGTGGCCCTTTTTCTGCAGCTCTGCACCCCCCACCTTGGTCCTCACCTCCGCCTCCTCCTCAAGCTGCCGGGTGGCTGCCTCCCGCTCCCTACGCATCCGCTCCTTCCCGGGACAGGGCAGAACCGAAGCAGTGTCCCAGCAGCACGGGCAGAGAGAGATGGAGAGAGGTCAGCGCCATGCCGGGGAGGGAGACGGCGGGGGGACAACAGAGGGGACAGAGGGGCAGGAACGGCGCCGGCGCCACTGGGAGAAACCCAGTGTCTGTGGGGAAAAGGAGCTGGGATTCTGCAGGAGCTCTGCGAAGCAGAGGGGATGGACGCCCCAAACAACACAGGCTGGGTTGTCCCCAGACTAGGGGGAGAGAGAGGATGTCTCTATCCTTAGCAGGGTCAGGCCTAGGGAAAAGCCACGGGAGATAAAGCCCTCCCTGAGGGGAAGGAGAAGATCACGGATTGTGAGAGGAGACACCTTGACAGAGCACAGACAGGAGAGGCTGGAAGGGAATACGGAAACGAATCTACAGAGCACAGGCCTGGCAGTCACTAGGGAAAAAGACCTAAAAAAATCACATGCTTGTTAACAGCATCGCAGCCAAAATGCTATATATTTATAGAGACAGAGACTGTAAAAGCATGAAGCAGGGCTTCAAGCCCCTGTCAGCTCTCAGTCATCCAAGCGCAGCACAGGAATATTATGGGAGTGACCAGTGACTCATCCCACAGGCCCCAACTACAGGCTTTGCTTCCAACACAAAACCAGTAGGAACACCCTTTGCTGTAACAGCAACGCTACAAAACCAGGTTTTCTGAAACCACAACAAACCACTCTCGGTTTCTTCCTAGGAAACACACCGGGTGTTTTACAGGAAAAACCTAAATCTGATCTAAAATGGCTCTGCTCTGAGCAGAGAGGTCCCTTCCTACCCAAATCATTCACGGAATCACAGAATCCTTTGAGTTGAAGGGACCTTTAAAGGCCACCAAGTCCAACCCCCAGTAACGAGCTGGGACATCTTCAACCAAACCAGGCTGAAGATTATTCCATCAATTCTTCTGGAAGAACTCCATTCTCAGCACAGATCGCAAACACCACCACACCACCTTGCAGAAGTCCCTTGTCTTATTCCTGCTCATGCCGACACCAATCTAAGGCTGTAGGCTTAAAGCAAAGCTCCCAAAGGGAGTCTGCAACACCCCGAGCCCCTTTTGTCCCCCTGCTCCAGTCTCTCATAAACCCACACCTTGCACAGCCCATTGCAGTTGGTGCAGATGGATGAGACAGACATTTTCCTGTCCATGGCTCTATCCTTTCACACTGTCTAGTCAAAACCTTGACCCTTTCTTCCAAAAATAGTAAAATCTCAAGTGTTAACAGAATCACAAAGATCACCTCCATCCAGAATTGCCAACATAACTCCACACTTGTTGGGAGCAAATGTAAAGAGGTGATTGCAAGTACAGAGAGAACCTGGAGAAACATCAGGTGTATCTAAATGGGAAACCTGAAGAAAGGCTGCAAAATGTCCACACTTATCCACCAGGAAAGCGGGTTCCTTATTGACAATACTGAGGAATTCAACTTTCCTTCATCTTCCAAAAGAATCTGACTGCATAAATTACAGTTGTAAGAGGGATAACTAGAAAACCCAAGTCCTTGAGGGGCTTGACTCTGCTCATCTGTGCCTGTGAAAGGCTGGAATAGGAGGTAGAAATATAAAAATCTCGAGTCAGAAAAATGATCACGTAAAGTGAGGAGCACAAACTTGTGACTGATTAACATTTGTGATTGATTAAGACTTGTGATTGATTAATGGTGCCACTGCTTCAGTTCAGGACAGCTTTGAGCTGTGTGTTCTCATCTCTGCCCATGAAAGCTCTGTCAGGTGATGGAGTGCTGTACAGGGAAAACTGATTAAATGTGGGACTTCCAAGCAAAAAGGCTACTTTTCTCTAAGTTGCCACTTGTCCAGAAAGTGCCAGGAGGTAACCAAGATGCACTCTGTAAATACCAGCAGAGCAACACCACAGGGGTACAGAGGGAGGCACGGCAAAGCCAGAGAGCAGCTGGAACCCGAGCGGTGCACCAGGAGGAGAAGGCCCAACCCCCCCGTGGCATGAACAACCGGGCAGAGACCATCCATGGCGTTTCCCTTAGGGCTCACGGTCTGAGCAGAACCACTGCTGAGAACAGATTTTGCTACACAAAAAATCTCTCACCACTTTCTCCATTTCTTCTCTCTCCCACTGAGTTGCTTCTCTCACCATTTCCATCTCCTAGGAGAGACCAAAGTTAGAGCCACCTCACCCAGTGCTCTCTCCCGCCTGCGACCTCGGGACCATCTCACAGTCCCGTCTGAACCATTCCTGAGGGGGCCTCAGGCGTCCCGCCCTAGCCATTCCCGAGGAAGGCACTGGGACCTGCTGAGCCCATCAAAAGGAAGTCCATGACCCATGGTGTTGCAGATTCCACGCACCACGGGACACTAGGGATTTTTCAGAAACCTTTTCCGCTCTGTAACATTCTTCCAGTTGCAGCCAGAATACCCACCTTCTGCAGGATCTCCAGTTCCTCAGGGCTTAAATCCCGGTCGATGGAAGAGATACTTTCCAGGCTATTCTTGCGTCCGATACCAGCAGCGAAAGGGTTTGCAATAATTCCCGGGGACATCTACAAAGCAAAAAGGCAATGAAACATGGTGGAAGCCCACAGTGTGCCACACAAAAAATACCCATATCCTGGGCTCCCAGATCCAGAGAACCAAGATGATCCCAGCCAAGTCTTTGACAACTTGAAACCTTATTTCAGCTGTTGATTACTCAAGGAACTCGATGTCTAAGAAAGACGAATTTAAATGGAGACAGTTTCAGAGAGAGGATAAGGTGACTGGGGGTTGGGTACATGTTCTGGCGGAGAACAGAAAAGTTTACTTGCTAACCCTGGAAAAAGGAAAGCTGAGAAGGCACAGGACTGCTATGGGTTAAGGGTTTCCCTGCAGGGAAAGGTGAACACCAATAAACAGACAGACAATTTAATTTAAATACAACATTGGCACAAGAAAAAAAAAAATAGGCGTAAATAGCCTGGAGAAACTTGGCTTGCAAACTGCATTACAAACCAGTGCAGCGACACTGTGGAACAGTTCTGTTACCAGCAGAGACAGTCTCTAGATATCTGCGCATCTATGAACTGGCAACCACCTCCAGTTCACGTAGCAGCGGACCAGGCTTTGAAATCTGGGACCTCAAATGAAAAATCTACAGCACACGGTCGGAAAAATCTTCTATAAGGACAGAGGTGGGATCGTTGTGGCGCTGGTCACCACGACGGCACCCCGAGCTTCAGCTCTCACCTCGATGGCAGCTGCAGCCTTGGGGTCGAAGCCGTCACACACCAGCACCAGGAGCGCGTCGCCCACCCCGCGCAGCATCTGCACCGCTTCCGTGTGCGTCATCCCCAGCAGGCTCTGGTGGTTCACCTCTAGGATCCGCATCCCCACCTTCAGGCGGCCGTCCCGGGCTGCCGCCCCCGAGGAGCTCACCTGGAACAATGGGGGATCGAGGGGTCACCTCAGAAGGCGAGAGGAGATCAGGGAGCTCTGGGACCATCGGGAAGAAGGAACGAGAGAGGACAACACACAAAGGACACAGGGAAAGCGCCGGGAAGTACCTAAATATAGTTACGGAGAGGGCAGAAAAGGAAAAACATCTACAGTTTGGCAGAGAAAAGGGGTGTGGAAGAGATCTCTTATGGCACGTAAAAAGATTCTGTATCTGAAATGTGTTGTCCCAAGGAAAGAAACTGCTTTTGTTTCGTCAATGAGGCAGGTGAGAAAGGAAGCTCTCGCGTCTGTGATTTATCTCCACAGAAAGGAAAGCATAATAATTGTTTATTGGGAGAGAGACAGAAAATGTAAGAGTAGGGATAATTTTTGTGGATGAAGATAGATGAGTCAGAAAGACTTTCACTGTCTCTGTGGTAGAGACCAGTGTAACGAATGACATGTGTCTGTCATTTTCCATCCTCTCTTTCAGGGAAATAACATGTAATTTATTTTTTTTTTTTCCTCAAGAAGTCACAAGAACTTATTCTTGCCTCACGTACGCAAGCTGCGACCGGGGGAAGCGGCCACATGCAGCGTATGGGTCAGGCACATAAAAGCCAGAGTCTGTAACCCAGTGTGTTTGAGGAGAGGACAGAAGCACATGCTTTGCCACCAAAGGCAGTCAAGGCAAGCAGTTTTATTCATTTTTTCTCCCTTTGGAACAGGGAAAAGAGACTGCAGGACTTGCTGTGGGTACAAAGTGGATGAGAAGAGAAAGAAAAGGGGACATTGGGAAAAGGAAATCCCCAAAACCTCCCCAAACACATGCAAACATGAGGCTCGGGAGGAATTTGCAAGCTGAGGAAGTGAGAAAAAAACCTGATCAATGGCAAGAGGCGAAGCTACTACCAGGAACCGACAAAAATAGAGGATACAACTCAAAGTGCCTGAAGAAAAGGAACAGAACCACCAACAGGGCATTAGTTTTTCTAATGGCACACCAAAAAGCCTGAACAAGATGGGGTGTGCATACAGTCAGGCCAGACCCAATGGAGACCTTGGGACATTTGGTGTATGGACAGATCTCTCTAGGAACGCCAGGACAGACAGATGGCTGCCATTCAAGGTCTCAAAGCCAACAACCAACACAAATGAGCTTTACAAAGGCAATTACGGCCAGCGCTACACAGAGGCTCCCCAGAAAGGGCATGTCAGTGTTGAGGACCTCAAACAAAGCCTGTGGATCCACGACGAGAGAATGCAGAGGACAAGGGCACACAGAGCTGGACATGCAGGAGTGGCTGTCAGGGTAGGATGGAGGCACACTGGAGGAAGGAAAGACAGGCAGAAATACTGTACACCACATATTACTGGAATCAGAGAAGCAAAAAAACCCCAAAAAACCAAAGGCATGCATGTTTTGGAGCTGTTTTGCAGAAAACAACAACAGACATATCTTTAATAAAGTACTGTAAAAACAGGAGAAAAAACGCTGCATGCATTTTTTATATTTTTTAGGATGGGGAGGAGGGAGAGCAGCTGTGCATGGCTACAGTCAGTTCTTCAGGGCTGTGAAGGGGTGTGAGTGTGAGTGCGTGTGCATGCACTAACACAGGCACGTGCAGCAGAATGGAGAAAGAGGGAGTACTCACAATTTCTGTTCCAGGGAGAGCAAGTGCATATGTGTGACAGTAGAACACCCAGAAATAATGGGAGGAGGTGAGGTTAATGTAGAACAATGTCCTCGATGTCATCTGTATTACTGATATGTCACTGTGGGACACTGAGCTATCCCCACTGAGACTGATCATGAATTTCACATTGTAGATATAATTCATACTTCTCATGGTACTCAACTTTTAACACTTCATCAAGAAGGTTTCAGAAAGGAAGAACCAGATTACAACTTTTTTAAACAATGACAATTAAGGGACTGATGAAAATGCAAATTAAGAAAAACTAAGGAGAAAAAAAGCAGTAATTGGACATCCAAAGAGGAAGAAGAGGAAGCAGCACTACTTTGTCTCTGTTACTGGAAATACACAGCCAGAACAAGAGAAGCCGGAAAAACTCTCTGCTTAGGACAGAGAAGAGAGATCAAGCTGAAGTTATGCAGCTGAAGGGAGGGCAGAGAAGTTCAGAGCTTCAGTTCTCCACAGGCTAAAACAACTACTATTAAAAAGAAAAGAGATGGAGAGGAGAATCTAACCCTGCCCTGGGGCTGAAGTGCAAGCCTTCCAAACCCCTTAAACACTGGAACACTGAAGGAGATAAAAAGAAAACCTAATCATTAAAAATAACTGTAGATTACGATAATCTTAGGTTTTCTTTTACTGCTGTTACAAATACTGCAGTTGAACATGCAACTATTACTTTGACAAAGTGAATACAGGTTTTTAACTTTAAAACTCCAATAAAGAAGTTATATCCAAGTGATAACAAATACTGAGTATTCCCTTTCTTTGAAAGCAGCCGATTGTCAGAAAGGGTTAACTGGCAATTGTGGAGCGTCCACCGTCTCCCAAGGATTATTCAGACCTCTACAGCCAGGGCAGAGTCTGTACCCCACCCCAGCAGCAAAAGAGGGCACCAGTGACACTGATGTGAGCACCCAGAGTCGCTCTCTGGTCAGCAGCATGACCAGAAATCACACCCCTTGTCACTGAACTCAGTTGGCAGCAAGAAAGAAGAGGTGGTTTCTTGGTAAGGGGCAGGAGCAGCACAAGCTTATACACAGCGTATTGTTGGAAAGAAAATACGAGTTACTTCTTGGGGAGAAGTGACATGAGAAATAAGCACGCACACATTTACAAAGGAAAAGGGAACAAAATTACACACAGGGTGTGTGGCACAGGAGGGAAGGTGAGCAATCCATAACGCTTTTAAGCAAAGCGTGGGCAGGAAGGCCACAAGCACTTGGGGGAAGCAATAGGAATGGAGGGGAAAAGGGGAAAAGAAGATGTATGGGTTCATGCTATAGAAAAAGAAAAATCAAGAGAAGAAACCAAGGGAAAATAAAAGCAAAGAGAGGAAATGAAAGAAGAAATTCTGTAGCTATCAGAGAGGAGGAAACACAAAAGGAAAGAAATGCACCTCCTTCAGTGAACGGAGAATGCTCCAGGAGGACGGATGTCCCCAGTGGGGAGTGCAGGGACAAATCCCACATGGAACAAATCCCACGGGGATCACCCCTTTCCTGGCAGTCCCTGCATGCAGCCAGACTGCAGGGTCACTGTTCAGGTACCTTAGAGATGAAGATGCCCTCGTCAGTGGGATCAAACGGATTTCCAGCATGGCCTTTCGCTCCACCCCGGATGCTGATGCCCAGCTTTTCTCCTGGAGCCTTCTCAATGCATATTTCCTGCAAACACAGAAAAGGTCTCCCTGTTTCTGGGTCAAGTTCAGACTGGAATTGTTGAGGAAACACTCCTAGTGGTTGGTCATATTCTAAATATCCTGAAAAGGGCCCATATTAGACCCTTCACTCCTTTGGCACAGTTTATCCCTTTGGAAGAGGCCCTGCCCTTTTCTGGATTTCTGTCTTCTGTTCGGGTCTGATCTTTGTGGAATCTGGTAATTCTCTTGTCACAGTGTCACTGTGGGCACAGCCAGAGACCCTCCACAGCCCCCATGGAGCTATGTCCTTACAAGGGACTGGATTCTGGCAGGTGAGAAGGAAATTCCAGCCTGCAGTTTGGTTGTGCCCTAGTCACAGACCTCCAACTTGATAAGAAATTGCCTTCAAGAGTGATCCTTCTAATGAAGAGTGTAATTCCCCCCAGTTCTCTTTCTCAGCACCTACCTGCATACCAGGTGGTGGTGGGTCTCGCCTCACTAACATGGTCAGCTCCTGGGTGTTGGAGAGCAGGGCGTTCACCGCTTCCTGGTGGGTAGCGTGGCGCAGGTCAATGCTATTGACTTCCAGGATCCTGTCCCCTACTCGCAGCCCACTGCGGGATGCCAGCCCACGGGGAATGACCTGCAAAGAATCATTAATATTACAACTAGAGAAGGAAAGCCCATCTCTCCTTGGAGAGAGACCAGTTGTGATCCCAGGCCATCCTCTAACACCCTCTGAGGCCAGTTTTGACTTCTCTCTCTGCAACCAAAGCTCCCCAAGAGGTAACGCATCTGTCAGAGCTGGCAAAGAACGAAGTAAGATTTGCTTTCAAGTGTTGTTCAATGTGCTCTTATATTCTTTCACTAAAACAAGGAGGGGACGGAGCAGCACCTTGCAAGGAGAAATGAAGGCCGCAACTCCTGAGTTTGCAGAGAAAGCTGAGGAAGGAGAATTTACACCACTGAAGTAAAAAAGGTTTACAACTCTGGCGGTGGTAAATCAGCTGAAAGCAGGACTTGTGTTGACCAAACTGGCAATACAAGAATGGGGGAGCACTTGGCGTACGTGGTGGGAGGTTGGTTCAGAGCAGATCAGCGAGTGCTGCTCCAGGTGACAGGTAACAATGTCCTGGGCCTTACAGCCATGGTGTCAGAGGAGACAGACTCAGCATTTCCCAGGGACAAGAGACACATGGATGCAGAAATGGCTGGGCAAGGATGTCCTCTCCAACATCCCTAAATCCAACAAGTGTGGATGCATGGGACCGCGGAGGGGATTAGCTGCAGCAAGTGCTGGCCTGTGTGCTCTCTAAACATTTCTGAAATGCCTGCACCTTCCCAGGACTCATTAAAAGCTAACATAAGCTCAGCAATTTCAAAAGCTAACTCTCCCCAAACAGCTCAGTGTGAATTGCAGAGGTTTGCAGGCTGTTACAGACCATTTAGATTCCCACAACAGCAGCAGTGTGTCTAGTATGAGCTCACTCTTTAGAAATGCACACGTCCCTCCCCCATCCCATTTTTTAAAAATCTATACTGTACTCCTCAGACTCTTGCATCAAAATCCTTCATCTTAACCCCAACAATTAAACAGCTGAGTGATGCCCACCGCTGGGCTGCTCACACTGGACTCTACCTTCGAAATGAAGACACCTGGTTCATGAATCCCAAACGGATGGCTTGAGTGGTCACTGCCCCCTACGATGCTGAGCCCCAGGGGACCACCTGCTTTCACCAGGTGAATTTCCTGGAGGGAACAAGGAGCAGAGTCAAAGCGGATAACATATGTCACATAAGGACCACAGACACTGAAAAATGGAGCCAGGGATGTTTTGTGTGAGCACACACAAGGTGAGCACCACAGGACAAGGTGGTTCCCCATTATTTCCCATTGCCTCAGTAGCACAGAAGACCAGTCTTCATCAGACCACCCATTTTCCAATGAAAAATACCCAAGATGACCCACTCCCATATTCCAAGAGACCGACTCACCTCAATGGGGTACTGATCCTCCAGGCCTTTGGAGAGATGGTTCCTCTGTGGTGCGGGCGTCTCCTCGGGCGGGCTCTCCCCATGGCTGGGGGGTGGCGGTGGGGAGTGCATGCGTGCCCGTGGCCCCCCGGGCCAGTCTCCCTCGCCGGGCTGCTCCGCACCCTCTCTCTCTACCAGCAGCACGATGGTGGGGGAGGACGCGGTAAGCAGCGCTACTGCCTGATCATGCCTGGCTTCTGTCATGTCTACCCCATTGATCTAGAATGACCCGCAAACTCAGCGTCAGAGCGTTGCCCCAGCACAGCCAGTCGTTCCAAGCACTCGGCCGAGCACCCCAAGGGACCCTGTTCTGCTGGAACACCACTGCCCCTTCTCAAAAGCCTGTTCCCCAAAGCACTTTTTCACTTACCCTACTCCTTCCTAGCTGGCAAAGGGACACAGGCACCTGCTCATCCCCTCTGACCACAATCCTCTTTGTAGACACCCTACCAGCCCCTCTCCCACCTTCTCCAAGCCCCAGCAGCACCAGTGATGCCCCCTAGGACCATGAAGACGATGCTCCACCTCCTGGAGCACCACAAACCCAGCTATTGCCCAGACTGTGGGTTACTCATTTCTGGGAGGGTACCCCTCTCTCCTTGGCTTTGTGTTACAGCTTACTGGGTCGCCACCAAAGAAGCCCAAGAGGCTGCAGTAAAGGAATGGGTCCAAAGATCTCGATATGGGAAGAAGACAAAGCAGCACTTCCCAGAAGCATCAGCTGCCTTTGTGCTCAGCTGTTTGCCCTCATCAACGACTCTCAGAACCTGGACACATGCACAAGAGCATGATCTGATGTGCAACAGGACCCGGCACTGGCCACCACTGCCCATGCTGGGCAAGGTCAGGGCAGTCTGGGGAAGATGTCCACTTTAAGCCATAAAAAGTGTACCCAAGGTAAAGACTTGGGAGCACCGAGAAAGAGACTCTGCTAGTCCACAGTGAGTGACTGGCTGGCACGAGAGGAAAACTAGAATTATTTTGTACAAGAAAACATTATCCAACATGCCAAACCAAATAATTTCAAGACTACAACTACAGTTGTCTTGTTGTATCAGTGAAAGATCTAATGCTTCAGACAAAGAGGTTCTTCCAGTGCACACAGGGAACAGGAGCAACGTCATTTGCACAAAGCATTGAAGAGAACACATCTGAAGAACTGTATGTTATTCTCATCCTTCACCCAAAAAAAGTATCTAACCTAAGTTAACAAGATGCGCAGAGAAAAGCTGCTATGACAGGCAGGGGAACAGAGAGCCTTTCCTACAAAATTAAGGCTTAAACCAGCTAGCCTAGAAACTCAGGGACCAGAAAGGATGGGACTGTTCTCCATGAATGTGCGAGGGACAGAATATTGAGAGGAGAGCTAAGTGTTCTTCTAACACTGCCTGAAGCATGGAACTGGCCATGAAAAAGCTGAAGCTGAAAATGAAAAGGTTTCTAGTCCTGAGGTTTTGGAAAAGTTTTCCAAAATTTCCAGACCCTCCAAAAATACCACCAGCCCCCTCGCCTAACCTGCCCCATCCCATCCATGGCCAAGTGTGCGACTCCCCCTGGGACACGGAGGAAAAAAGTTGTGTTGGACACAAACAGGAGACTCTCAACCCCACAGCATCTCCTCTACCCAGAGGATTGCCCTCAGATGGACACCTTTGGCACCAACCAGAGAGGACAAGCAGAAGGGTGTGAAAACTTCCCAGCCTGCAGGTGCACGGAGGGAGAGGAAGGATGTAAAGGGACCGCAGCAATGGCTGCTGAGCACAGAGGACAAGGCGACAAGCAGGAAAGACAATAAATTAAACACATGGGTGCACAAACCTTAACAAAGAGCAGGTAACAGAGTTCAAGACACTCATGGATGGATCATTAAAAGACTCATTCAAACAGTAACATTAAAGAATCAAAATGCAGAGGAAATCAAGATTATTGTGGGTTATCAGAGCAGCTCTCACAGCAAAGAGCAAACTTGCTGCAGGAGGTTTTAAGAGAGATGGTGGGAACATATAAAACATCGCGGGATGCTGTGTGGCAGGATTACGGGAAGGAAAATGGGGTGGCCAAGGAGAGGGGAGGAACAAGCATGGGGAAATGGAGAGGGTGGAGGATAACAGAGGCTGATCACAGGCAAGCAGGCTGCTGGTCAGTACATTCATCTGGCCAAGCCCTGTGCCTGATTTACCAAACTCTGTTTGAATTTACTGTGTGGGTTTGCTCTCTATTCTGGGTACGAGTGCAAGATCTGCCAGTAAAATTGAAGCTGGACCAGCCAGCAAGTAGGAACCCAATCACTGGCCCAGAAACTGGAGAAAAACTCTGGGTCTGATGAAAGAGCCTTGAAGGGCTGGAGGCTGAGAAGACCTGCAAACATGGACATTTATGTGAGCTGAGTGAGGGAGTACATGTCCATGTGCCATTGGCAAACCTGAACAGCCAGAGGGCAGGAACAGGGTGAAGGTGTCTGTGTGGTTCATGCCCTGGGCTGCTTGTGTTTGCGTGTGTGAGGTACTGTCCTCCTCCTCCTCAGTGTAACTCTGGGGCCAGTCATGTCTGAGCCTGTTTCACTTCTGGAATCTGCACTGAGCCTTCTCGGTAGCTGGACTGGGAATGGGGAAAGTGGTGGCCAGCAGACTGGGAAGGGCCAGTGAGGCCAGATATGCTGATTTTTAACAAAAAAGCAGACTTGGCCCTTGGGTTCTTATCAGCAGGTCAGGGCCCAGCATACTCCACAGACGGACCTACTGCAGCAGCATGTCTGACTTCACACCTTCCCCTCCATTATTTTTCTGCCACTGACAAGAAGATGAGAATGGCCAGACTTGGTCAGACCAAAAGCACACAGTGGTACCTCCCTGGACTAGAGAACAGGAAGTCCCTGAGTCAGCCCATGATGGCATTTTACTCATTAACTTCTCAATTGCCTGGCAATCACGATGCCAAAATTCCCAGCTTTTGCACAGGAGGTTTTCAGTGGCCTTCACTGCTACGTCTCTGCTTAGCAAGAGAATGTGGGCAACCAGCACAGCTTGGTGTCCAAGTGCCCAGAGGAAGGGAAAGAGTGTCCTCCGTCCTCTCCCAGCTTCTGTGTGCCGGGAGTTATATTATTCTGGAAAATGTCTTAGTGACCAGACTGCTCTCATTAGGATGCCCACATGTCGTCTAGTGCTGCTGCTGTCCCAAGTCTCCCCCAGAATCAGGTTTCTTTAGTCTACTCCCAGTCCTGTCCCAAAAACCCCTAGCTGCCCTTAGCCCCTGTCCCCAGTAGTGCTGGTTTCCCAACCCACCATTCAAACTCTCCACTGTCCCCCCCTTGCAGCTCCCTCCCCCACGTCTTCCACTGCCACGATGCCTGTGACGAGTCTCAGGACACGCCAATACATGGGGAAAGCTTGGGAGTTAGTAGTTGATCACTGGTGGGATGGTAACTTTGAGGAGATCGAGGCTGGGCTCTTCAAGCCATGTACTCAAAGCTCCCTTAAGAAAGGAAAGGGAGCTACCCTGGATCTTCCCCCGCAGAGGAGTCCAGGAGGATTTAGAGCACAGGGGAAGAGTATGAAGCTGTACTGTAGTTCTTCTCCTAAGAAAACAAAACTTTTTTGGCAAAGTGAGAACTAAGGCATGACTGGGAGACTATGGCTTTGGACATGGGCCTCTGCCTGCTGGAGCTATGAAACTACCTATTATCCTCATGAGGGTCCTCCTGCCTTCCCCAGCCAGATACAGGGGAACACAGATCCCAGGAACCATCACATCCTGGAAAGCTTTCCAATAAAATATGGGCAACCACTGCTTCATAAAAGTTGTGGTAAACAGGGAATTTAGGTGTTGCCATGTGTGCCCTGAGCCCACTCAGTGCAGTTGCGGGACATTGCAAGCTATTACCAGGGAACTGGATCTGCTTTTCCTACAAAGCTGCCCACAGATATAAATAGAGCTGCTAATGGGGGGTGGAGAAAGGTTTGATTTTCAACTCCATGCTTGTGTTTCCTTCTCGCCACAGGTAGATCTAATGAACATCATACCACAGGCCCTGTGCCTGCGATTAACGCCTCCCAGTCATGCCTGTGCACTGGAGCATCAAAAGATGAGCAAACCCCAAATAATTTAGGCTATCTGGCAACAGTCAGGGTCAGGGCTGGATTTTGGGAGGAAGGGGGAGCACTAGCAAGGAGGGGGAGATGCCAAGTCTCCTGCAAAGTTACGGATGTCAGACCTGGGCCAGAACCCCCCTAAACTTGCCCCACCAAGTCCACCACAGCCCCAGCCTAAGGATAGAGCAGACAGAAGCCAGCACTGACGAGGCCGTATCAGTGCTTACTCGCACCAGCGCTGTGGTAACGCGTGCTCTTACCACAGCAGCTGGGCCAGAGCCCCACCACCAGCACCAGGAGGGAGCCATGGCTGGGAGGCAGCATGCGAGCCGGGGAGGAGGAGGAGGAGGAGACGCTCTCCCCGCAGGACGGGGAGCCAAGGACACGTCAGGCAGACAGACTGGAGGTTAGAGGCAGCAGCAAGATCCACACCACCAGCATGAACAGGAAGGGAAAACAGGCCCGGAGTTTCCAAGGAAAGCGGGGGGAAGTACTGAGGTACGACCTGCCCAGCTCCATGACATCTTCTGTGAGCCTCCCTCTGCTTTGGCCTGCACCGAGCCCTCCCAGGGCAAGGAGAGGCCAGCCATGCCCCAAAGGGCTTCCCTCCCACACGCCATGGCCTCCCAGGCTGTCCTACAAGGCTCTGGAGGGACACCAGACCATGGCAGTGCTGTCACATCATCTCTCTCCAGTACTGCCGCTCACACAGTGCTTGGGGAAAGGGGAGGCATTAACTGCACCCACCACCCATCACAGGCAGGGGTAGAACCACCAAGATCAAATGCACTCCCAGAGGCTCGGGAGCTGAAAAAAGGGCCCCCAAAATCCAGCTTTCCATGACAAAAAACCAGCTGCTGTCTGAGGAAGGGCAGGGAGCTGGATCAGACCCCTTCCCTGCATGCCCGCACTCACCGAGATGACCCGATCTCCTACGTGCAGGATCCCGTCCCGATGGGCTGCACCACCCTCTGCGATCCGGGAGATAAAGATCCCCTGAAACACAGTCAGAAGGGTCAGAGCAGCCGGTGTGTCCCCTCATCGGGGCTGGGCTTTCCAGAATGGCTCCCGGGCACCCTTCCCCCTGGCAGAGCCCTCCCCTGCCCTGGCACTTCCCATTTGTCCCTCGCTCCACACAAACCCTCTTTCTGCTTCTGGAAGACCTGCAAAACCTCTAGCTGTAGCAAAGCCCTCACGTGGCCCAGAGCCCAAAATATATGTCAAGAGGAGAGCAGCAAGATTAAATGTCACTGGCAGGGACTGCAAGCCCCAGCCTCTCCTCGTTCTCAACTTCTCTCCTTCCCTGATTTAAGAGGAGGTTCTGGCTCTCAGAAGCCACCTGGGCCACCACACTGCTGCCTGCCCATGGGTGAGGAAGACCCTGTGCTGCTCCCACAAGTGGTGCTGAGACTCAGGGATGGAGCACCTCCTTTCCCAGGGGATTGCTACTGACCATGTCACCAGCCCGGTAAGGAGTGGAGCCTTTGCCACCAGCGATACTGAAGCCCAGTCCCTTCTCGTTGCGCATGAGGCACGTGGAGTATCTCTCGGTGGGAGGTGTCCCCTCGGGTCGCTCCGGGAAGCGCAGGCCACCTCGCCTCTCACGGGGGCTGTAGTCATCCTCGGGGCGCAGCGGGGTGACAGTGATGGCATTCTCCGGCTCCACCATCCGCTCCCGCAGAACAGTCATGGAGACGGAACTTCCCGATCCACGCAGAGCCTCCACTGCCACGTGGTGCTCAGCGGAGTGCAGGGACACACCGTTCACCTGGGGACAGACAGAGCCAGGTACAGCCCTTACCTCCCTGGGGGGTTCTTCCAGTACCTGAAGGGGGCCTACAGGAAGGCTGGGGAGACCCTGTTTACAAAGGCCTGTAGTGACAGGACGAGGGACAATGGCTTTAAGCTGGAGGGGAGCAGATTTAGATTGGAGGTTAGGAGAAAGCACTGGAACAGGTTGCTCAGGGAGGTGGTTAAGGCCCCATCCCTGGAGATATTCAAGGTGAGGCTCAATGAGGCCCTGGGCAACCTGGTCTAGTTGGAGGTGTCCCTGCTGACTGCGGGGTGGTCGGACTAGATGGCCTTTGGAGGTCCCTTCCGGCCTGGGCAATTCTATGATTCTTCCAGAGCCTGCACAGACAGCCCCAGCCCCGGCCCCCACTGCCCAGCACAGCCCATCCCCTGCAGAGAGCAATGATTATTCCTTTCCCCAACAGTTAAATTCATGGCACCCTAGTATGTCATGTAAAATAGATCCCTCTTCAGTCACAGCTTTGGGAAAAGAGTTTTGGTTTTTCTTTTTCACTTCTGATTCTCCTGCAAAAGTGGATGTACCCTCACAATAATCATTCATCTATCTAAATCTTCAAGATCTGACTCCCTTTTGGAAGTCACTCTGCAGCAAAACTGCAGTACGATTCCTGCAGCACAAGGACACTTGGTGAAACTTAAGACCCTAAAACATCCAAGAGATCCGGCTGGATCAAGTGCTTATTCTTTTATGGACTTAAACTTCATGGAATTACCAAGACAATCCTATGGTAACTGCAAAAGGGAACAAAGTAACTTCTGAAACTCCAGAATCAAGGTTTTCTCATGAAGTGATATAAAAACTTTTAATTATGGAGCCATATGGCACTTTATTTGACTTGTACCACGGTCAATGCCAGGTAAGTGGTGAGAAGACTGGAACATCTGCTGAGGGAAATGCCCAGGCCCCCACTGCGAGTGTGGAGGCTGCAGTGAGCAGGGGTGCAGGAGATCCCTTGGGACACCTCACCGCACAGCACAAACACGGGCCAGCGCCCCAAAAACAGACCACTTAATCCTCTGACCCCTGTCCAGCCCTGTAGCGATATCCACCCTCTCCATAATGCCATTGATCCTTCCTCAAGAGCACCCCAACCCTGTAGGATTCATCCTGGTTTTATATCATTTGAAGACAGGCAAGTAGAGCATGTGGCCGGCTCCCTGGTTAAGATGTTGGCTTATGAGGTCCACTTCTGCCCCAAAGAGGACAGTAGAAGTGTCCCTCAGCCCAGGGGGGGACATGGGCACACACTGCTGAGTGTTTCTTCCCACCTGGGTTACACGACACTTCGGCGTTGTGGGGGAGTGAGCACAGGAGCAAATTCTGCCCTTAGAAAATAGCAAAAGATTAACAGTACTTCTAATTAAACAACTAACCCTTTGAGCCAGGGGGACTTCGTTTTGCTCTTGCACAGCTCTTGGTGCTTAATTTGTCCTACAAACTAGTGTGATGTGAATAAATACATGCAAATAAACACTCAACTGTACTGCTCCCTCCACTCTCCAGTTGCTAGAAGCATTCACTGCCTCACAGCAGCGAGGTTCTTACCTCCAGGAGCTTGTCCCCAACACGAACCCCTGCACGAGCCGCAGGACCTTCTTCTGACACCCGAGAAATAAAGATGCCCTGGAAAGAAAACCATGTGTTAGAAGAGGTGGAGCCCATTCCTCAGCCCTCTGAAGTGCAGAGAGACCACTCCACCCTGCTTGGCTACATGTAAAGGGGAAATCTCTCCCCAGTCCTGTTCCCTGGATGTGAGGACAGGACACCCACACCACCCCAAGTCAGCAGCTGGGAGAAAGGGGAAAGAAACCCCACAGGTAACAAGGGGAAAAAGGGAATGATTCTTTAATCTTTGTCCAGTGGGATGAGAACGTGACGCAGCTGATGCCACCACGTGTATGGAGGACAACCCCAACCTCTTTGCCTTGTCAGTCCATCAGGACACAGATGGGAAAGGAATGGCCATTCTCATCGCTGCTCCCACCTGGAGCCCAGCCCCAAAGCTGATCCACAGGGACATCCAACCTCCACACAGAGAACCCTGAAAGTGGGTGCTTCAATAATTACACAGCCCGGGGTCTTACCTCATCATCGCCCTTATAGGGGGTGGAGCCCTTGCCCCCTGCGATGCTGATGCCCAGCCCCCCCGTCTGCCGTACGATAGTCAGAGTCAACTGGAAGCAGAACGGACACAGGTTACAGGTCAGTGCAGACCAGGAGAACACCCAAAACATCTTGAGGAGCAAGGGGTGACTACTTAAAGAACAAGCACAAGAGTATAAACTCTATCTGCATGCATCTGCTCACACACTTGTGCAAGCTAGGGTATCCTTAGCTTAGTGATATGATTTAGTGGTGGGTTTGTCAGTGTTGGGTTGATGGTTGGACTCCATGATCTGAAAGGTCCCTGCCAACCCAGACAATTCTATGATTCTATGACTCTATCCATGCCTAAAAGGCATCAATGTCACAATACATTTAAACAAATGACTTCTTTCTCACAGTTCAGTCCTGAACCACACCTCTAGAACAAGAGTCAGTTTGCCTGTGATTAACATATCAGACGAGATGTCCACCACAAGTAAACTCAGCAATGGTGGGGTGGGACTGGGTCAAGAAGCATGGAGAGTGTTCCCATCACAGCCCAGGTCTTCCACAGGGCTCCCTTTGGGGTGCAATTCCACACAGTTCCCAAGAGACTGAGGGTCACCCCACCATAGTGACAGTGACAGGAAGGGCAGTTCTTCCACAATGCCCTGGACAGACACTTTGCTCTGCGATGGAGATCGGAGCCTGGCTCCAGAAAAGCCATCTGCTTTGTTTGCTGGCCCCATCCTCTTCTCCTCCCTGCACAGGCAGGCTCAGGACTGTAGCTGTGCAACCCAGAAGTGTCTTCTCTTCCCTGTCTCCCACCTCTACACACCAAATCACGCCCACTTCCAATAGCAAAAGTTTTGGTCAAACTGGAACTAAAATTGCTTACATCCAGGATCCCAGCATAAACTCTCCAGGTTGCCCCAGTCATGAGGAGGAGGACAGGGAGTGTGTGGCAGGGGACAGGGGGAGGAACGGGATGGATGGGACTCTCTTGGGGATCTGTCAGGGCCAAGGACCACAGAGCTGGTGAGGTAAGTGACAGAAATGTGCACAGACCCCTGGAGAGAACCCAATTTGCTGTCACTTCTCTGGAAACAAAGCCCAGAACGGAGAGCGGCTGCTGCAGAGGTGTCTACACTTCAACGTCAGGTCACCTGGGCCGGGCCACAACGTGGCCAGCAAAGGAAGCAGGAGACTTGCTTTCCTTAACCCTCCCCTAAATCCTTCTTGGTTTTCTAAAAGGACAAAAGCAACAGCCTGAGGGGCTTCACACTCTGCTAAGTTTAAACAAAACCAAAAGAACACCACAGGAAACACAGAACTAAAACAAGGTTCCTCGACTGGTACCTAGTCAACTGAAAGCTGCTGGGACCTTCACAAGGAAGCCTCTGATCCCAGAGAGACTGTAAATACATCATCTCCGGTGCAAGGTCTAGAGCATCAAAAGGCAGGGATTATTCAGGTGAGACAGAGGAACGTGGAGTCAGAAGACAACACTGCACGTCACTGATAGCACACCCAAAAACCAGTTAGAGATCAGACTAATGCCCCTTGCGTGAAGAAGCCTCTTGGGATCTAACTACAAATACCACTTCTGTTCTTCCAGTCTCACTGGATTGTAGTAGTGCTCTAAAGACTTACGTCTATATTCAACACAAAAACTTGTAAAGACAATGGAAAAGGAGGTCTCCAGACCAGGACTGGAGTATTCCAGTCACAGGACCCAAGTATTTCCGAGTAAGACAGATGGTGGGTTCGCTCAGCACCTGAACCACCGGGACAGGATCGCTGCTTCTAACAATAAATGAGGGAAATACAACGTCACTGGTTAAAGAGAGTCACTTCCAGCTGCACAGTAAGTTGATTGTGTAAACTAACTGACAGAGGAACAACAAATCCAGCAGATTTCACAAATTCATAGAAACCAGATGGAAAATATGGGGAAATTTGCCAGAAAAGTCAACTGGACTGAGGGTTAAGAATCTTAAGTCTATCAGCATACACTGAAAAAGGAAAACACCGAGGAGGAATCAGACCTAATTAAACTTAAAGATGCTGCTAGAACAGCAGCAAATGGGCTTGAATTGGACACAAATACATTTAGGCTGGAAAAAAGATTTCAAACTCCCAAAGCAAATTAGTTCTCCCATAAAATTGGTGTGGTGAGAAACCAAACTAGTGAATGCCTGTTTGAAGTCTATGAAAAGAATGATTGATGTGAATATGAACCTGAGAAAGGAGGAACTGGGTCGTCCAGTGCCCAGTGCCTTTCAGTTTCATAGTCAGTATTTCACATTCCAGCCCAGACCCTGCTCTCTGCACTAAACCAGTACCTTATTTCTTCCCAAAGGCGCATCTCTCCTAAAGCTGCTTCAGAGCTCCCTCGGCCTCCACGATATCTGGACAGACACTCCTGAACTAGCACAGCTTCCACCCCTGCAACTGCTCCTGCCACTGACTTTCTGGAGTGTTTCTCTCTTCTGGCATTTTTTCCCCTAGAACCAGGGACACCCCCCCCACATACACTGCCCAGCAATGGTTCATCTCAGCTGTAACAACGGATCTGTGATGCCCCCTCCCAGAAACAGGCTGCTCAGCTGAGGCTGGCTCCATCCAGAGGCTGCACGTCCCTGAAGAACACACTCAAACAAGGGCCGATTCTATCTCAACCAGTCTTTCATACATCTTGCTATAGTTACCCTTGAATAGATGCACTTGATCCTGCAAGATCTTCCAACTTGCAGTGAGTAAACCACCCTGGAGAAACCAGAAATGGTGCAGATGTTCTCAGCACAGGAGGGACATAGACCTGTTGGAGAGGGGCCAGAGGAGGCCACGGAGATGCTGGGAGGGCTGGAGCCCCTCTGCTGGGAGGACAGGCTGAGAGAGTTGGGGGGATTCAGCCTGGAGAAGAGAAGGCTCCAGGGAGACCTTAGCACCCCTTCCAGTCCCTCAAGGGGCTCCAGGAGAGATGGGGTGGGACTCTGGATCAGGGAGGGGAGCCCTAGGACGAGGGGGAAGGGTTTGATACTGAAAGAGGGGAGATTTAAGTGAGATAATTGGGAGGAAATTCTTCCCCCTGAGGGTGGTGAGAACCTGGCCCAGGTTGCCCAGAGGAGCTGTGGCTGCCCCATCCCTGGAGGGGTTCAAGGCCAAGTTGGAGGGGGCTTGGAGCAACCTGGTCTGGTGGGAGGCGTTCCTGCCCAAGGCAGGGGGTGGCACTGGATGGCCTTTAAGGTCCCTTCAACCCAAACCATTCTGTGATTGTACGACAGATTGTACGACAGATTGTGATTGTACGACAGGCAGCCAGGGATATCCAAGTATTGCCCAACAGACTTAAAACTTCCCTCAGGGATGTGCCTTCCAACTGCCAAGGATTTCTGCAGCTTGCTCCTGGCATGGGCACAGGAGACACAGAGGCAGCAAAGGAGACGTTCACAGGGTCCAACAGCCAAAGCACGGAGCTCTCGTACCTCAGAACCCCCTGAAAGACCGTGCTGTTCCTCCAGACGTACCCAAGGGAGAGGGGGATTAAGGGCTTTTTTTCCAGAAGGTAACAAGTTTCTGCATGCACAGGCGTATCTTTATAACTTGCTGTACATTTGAAGGTGTGGAAGGGTCTAATCTCTGTATTTACATCATTCCAAACTTTCTGTGAGACTGGATTGTCAATAACACCGCAGAAAGTGCAAACATGCGATAAATGGTTCAGGTCTGTGTTTAGAGAGAAGTGTGATGCTGTACGCCAGCACGTGAAGATGATGAATCACACTCCAATGGCAGCTGAAGAATCCATTTAACATCATCAATTAGGAATAAGCCTTTTAAAAGGGCTTTTAAAAGGGCTGGGTATCTTGTACGCAAGAGTCCAAACAACTGACTGAGATCTTGGATATGCTGACAGAGCGTTCATAAAAGTCTGGGATCTTGAAACCCTGGAATAGCACTTACACGGAGCCATCAGACTGAGATTACACAGGATGATGCCTGTAAGTCTCCGCTCATTATTGCGGCACTGGCTCCAGAAAAGCAGCCGAAGAACACACATGTCTGTGACCAGGGACACGGACACAGCACTTTGGCCAAACACCTGAATTTTATGAAAATTAGGCCTCTCAAAAACCAAACACGCCTCTATTTCATGCTTTGACAAGACTCCAGAGTTGGCTGATAACGTAATAGCAAATATCTAATGAGCAGACTTCTGTAGAACACAGACCTTGCTATCAGAAGACATTGTCACCGATGTGGTACGACGCTAGGTTTAGGGGTGCGTTACCCAAGGTCAGAACTAGCAGAAGCCAAGGACTGGCCCCCAGGGAAGCACCAACAGGGAGGTTGGTTCTTCTGCCAGTTCTGCATCAGCTCTGACCTTATTCCAAATCCCCAACAGTAAAAAAGTGAATATTCCCATGTGAGGGGAGGCAGGGAGCCCTCAAATATGGGATGGGGAGGGACTGAAATATTTTTATCTATTAATCTCATTAATAACTTTATAGGAAATTATTCTTCCATGTTTGTAAAAACAAAGGAATTTGGGAAACCCACTGAAATTTCAGCCGTAGGCTTAAAAAACATACTTTTCAATATAAAACACAAGTAAACTACAGAATTTATTACCAGTAAATACCGTGGAACTCAAATGTATAAAAGGGATTGGAGAGATCAGAGAATTCCACAGACAGCAGCTCCAACAATGAAACGAACCGTCCAGAAATCCTCAACCACAGATGGCAGGGACCTGGGAAAGCAGCAGCAAAAGGCTAACTGCATCTCACTGAGGTCTAATCCCCGAAGAAGGTCCCTCAGACCCACCATTAGGGACGTCTTTGCACAGACGTCACATCCAGTGCTCATGTCCTCTTCCAGGAATACCCCGACAGGAGAGGGGACACTCACGTAGCACCCAAACGCAGGAGCCGAGGAGCCAGAGGCACTGACTCACCGGGTAAGATTAGAAGAGCTAAATCCCTCCGGCCTCAGCAAAGCAGGAACTGGCAAGGAAAAGGGGATAGGCTGGAAATACCGGTGACCAAATGGAAGGTGGAAGATTACAGCATGAGCTGCCGAGGACTAAATTAAAAATAAGCAATGGAAAAAGGAACAGGCAAGAGAGATCCTGCCCTGGAGAGGAGCTGGAGGTTTCCTGGCTCTGAGGAGATTTCTTCCTCCGTTCAGAGGGATTTTTGGTCACCAAGGGGATGGATTTTTGCAAGGGTAGAGATGAGAGGACTCCAGCCCTTCACTGCCTCCTTACCAAACACCTCTCTCCACCTGGTGTAGCACCAACCAGAGGGCATGGCAAAAGAAGCCCCAGCGACCAACAGCACCGTTAAGAGCAGAGAGAACAGGAGATCTACAATGCCAAATGCTCGGGGCAGCTCCTGCAGATCTCCCTTCCCCAAAGACATCCCAAGACAGCAAACAATATTTTATTGAGTGAGGATGAAGAAAGGATGCATTTTTAAAAATATTAAATATGATGACTTCTGAGCCATAAATAAAAAACTAGGCCCATACAGACAGAACTAATCTTGATAGGAATATATAGATAGGTAGCTATCATATAGATGTTAATCATCTATCATGATATAGATATGAATATTCATATCTATATATGTGTGTCTGTACAGAGACATGATTTCACCTTGATATAAGAAAACATGTTTACAGTGAGAACAATCATTCACTGAAACAACCTCCCCAAGGACATGGCAGAGTCAGGGTGCTGGATAATCTCACCCAGGCTCCTTTCACAGAGTCATGGCATGGTTTGTGGAGGAAGGGACCTTTAAAGTTCACCTTGTTCCAACCCCCTGCTCCGGGCAGGGACACTCTCCTCTCCAGGCTGAACCCCACCAACTCTCTTTGCCTGTCCTCACAGCAGAGGGGTTCCAGCCCTCTCTTCAGCACTGAAGATTTTTTATTCCTATTCTTATTGATTCTTTTTGTGTGGTGAAATCATGAGTATAGTCATTCATATTTCATTCCAACTAGAAAATGTCACTTAGGAACTTATCCCATCACTTAATATACAATTCAAAGACTGGAAGGGCTGGAGAATTTAGAGGTCTTCTGCAGAACCTGTTCCAGCGGCTCATCTCACATTAAGAATGGTCCCTCATTTCCTCTCTGTGCTTCTGGGGGCAGGGAGCACGGTGGGAGAGCGTTCGTCCAAGGTGACAATGAGATAAATGGAAAATTCTTGCACTAAGTCTGGCACTGCTCACAGTACAACACAGCAGCAGAGACACGTTTAACACAACAGTTGGGAGGAGAAAACTCACCGAGCACCCTGATGCTGAAGGCAGGAGCAAGAGCTGGGTAACTAAAGGGAATGAACTAAATCCACCAACAGGAACCACCACATTTGAAGTGGCAGAAAAACCATGGAATTTAGTGAACTGGAGCCTGAATAAACTCTGTCGCATTACCCACCATCAACCAACCTGGATTCAGGTAGGAGAGGTGAATGAACAGGCGATGAGGAAGACAGGGAATGGAAATCCTTCTTACAGGAGAATGTTAGAAGGATCTGCTTTCTTTAGCAAAACAAAGGCCAGGAGGAGCTGTGACTGATGTCCAGAAAAACATGCCAAGGACAAGGAGACAAAGGGTCAGACATAGCAGAGAAGGATTTTTCAAGATAAAAATATAACGAAGACAATTGAATTAATGAATGCAAGTTCAGCTTGAAAGTGAGTTTTCTAATCATTCAAGAAGTAGAAATCTGGAGAAGTTTCTGATTTCTCCCAGCAGGAGGAACCCGAGTGTGTGTGCACACTCAGTGAGTAACAGGAGGAAACAACCTGTATTTAATAAAAAGTTGGACTGACTTATGAACTAGAGTATAGTATCTGGTTGCTAGTGATGGCAGGAGACTTGACTTCAGAATTTCTTCCAAATAATCTACATTATCTTTGTCATAAATGTCCAGCCTGTTGCCCCCAAACTGAGCACAGCACTTTGTTGGCTGAAGTGGATCTGCCAGAACCAGTCACCTCTCCCAGTCTCACCCTGTTTTGGTTCCCGATCCAAGCTGGAGATCATCTTCCATTGCATGGTCCCCAAACCACCCTAGGAGTTATACTTCTCCACTGCCACAGACAGAAAATACCATTGGGTTTGCAAATAGGGAGCAGTTTTAAAGGCATGCAAATGCAGAGGCCCCATTAATTTCTTCAGGTTACTTTAAAGTCTAACTTTCTGTATAACCCGCATCCTGAGCAGTGAGACTCATATCTGTCATATACATCAAAAGTGAAAATTCACAGTGGAGTGTTTTGTTTGAACACGGCATCTTCCCTCTCTGTTAAAAACACTCCTCTTTGGCTTTCTGCTCCATTTGAGAAAGGAAACCAGGTGGTTGTGCCACGCTCTTAGAGCAGGAGAAAGAGACTCTGCACTCAGTTCTGCATTTGTGGGAGAAATTGTTCCATGGTTCGCTAATTGGTCCTCAAGAAAGGTCCGGATCAGGGAAAACTTGCAGCTGCCACAGAGTGACATATTATGATGGATAAGCAGCAATCACACAAGTAATGGCTGTCACTTTGTAGGTGAATCGTATTCAAACTGTGCCTCAAGAGCCCTGAACGCGGAGCTGTACCTCTACAAGAAGAAATTACAGCCCCTGCCTCCCAACTGCTGGGGGGTGACAGAACGTAGAACACCCAGGGCCCGGCAACCCAGTTGGAAAAGGTCATAAAAACACTCCTCTGGCAATAAATTAAAAGCCAGAAAAATTCAAACAGAAAATATGGCATATTTTTCCTTGCTCAATGGGAACTTCAGTCATTTAAAAAATTAAAATGAGAGAAAGCAGAGTGTTGTTATCTTCTCACAACTTCAGGAGGACCCTGCTCTGTCGGAAAGTATGCTCTAGTCAAGCCAGCTGAGCAAATAGAGGTGATGTGACCTTCATTGCATTATATGAAAGAGGTTTATTCATCTTTTCAGGCTTTAAAATTTACGGGTCACATTGTGGGAAAATAAAATTTGCTACATGAGAATCCTAAACCTGACATCGTCCCTCATCAGACACCTACCATCAGCCCAGCCTCGTCCCGGGGAGAGGAATTAGCAGCACGTCCTTTCTAACCAGCCTTGTGCAGCCGGAAGAAAGTATCATGGGCGAAGCAAAAGCCTCCAGAGCTCCTCAGTCAGCACAAGCCCTGCCAGTGCAGAGCCCTTCATCTCTTTAGCACAAGAGGAAATAGCCTCAAGTTGGGTCAGGGGAGGGTTAGGATGGAGATTGGGGAAAATTCCCCCCTGGAAAGGGTTGTGAAGCCTTGGCAGAGGCTGCCCAGGGCAGTGGTGGAGTCGCCATCCCTGGAGGGATTGAAAAGCCGGGCAGACGTGGTGCTGAGGGACACGGGTCAGTGGTGGGTCCATGGTTGGACTCCATGAGCTGAAAGGTCCCTTCCAACCCAAATTCCATGATTCTGTGATGCCTGTATTCTCAGGTGCTCTGCAGAGGACAGGTTAAGTCTGGGCATATGCAGAAGGACAACATCAGCCAACAGAATTTGGGACCCTCTTTCCACTATTCATCTTTAGTCTGCACAGCAGCTCTTTCTGGACTATCTCTTCAAAAATCATCTGAAAACTGATTTCAAATGCAATCTTGTGCCTTCAAACAGCAGCTCGATAAACTGCTTTTTCTCCTCCAAAAGCCTCCCTATGACCCAGATACAGACATTTCTGCAGAGCAGACTGAGACAAAACACTGGGAACTGAGTTGGTCCGGCATCAGATATCAGGTGTATTACCAGAATTATTTATTTCTCTGTAGCAGAGTCCCATTAGCAGTAAGAGCTGAAGGCGCTCTGGAAGTACCAGCTGCAGGCACAGCACCAGGTCCCTACACCTAACAGAAGCTCAGCAGATGCCTCCACCCCTACACTGATAAGGTTGGTCTTTAGCTCAGGGTTATGGGTTAGGCTTAAAGAACACACCATCAGTAGTTCCTGCTCTCTAAGAGCTGTATAAAATTATAGAAGGAATGGGACAGCAGCATTGTGAACTTAAACTGTGCTGCCCAAGGGCCACTAGGTCATCTCCACTCTGCAGTGGTCTTGCTCAGTTTACCAGCCCACTGATAGTTGTCCAAGGACATGAAATCACCCCTGGAAACAGCAGGTAAATGCCATTTCTGAGATGGGTCTCTTCCCCAGCTAATTCTCTACTCAGATGCTAAGTATTTTCCTGTTGTCCTGCACTTATTCCCCAAGAGGCACATGCTGGGAAGATGGAGAGGGCAGCCCTCAGCAGGAGTGAGGTGTCCCAGCCTGGCTCTCACCGAAGACACTCTCAGCTTCAGTCCCACGGTTTGCTCTCACTCATCTCTCTGGAGACTGAATCTTCCACATGAGCTGCAAGTCCTGGCAGGTGCCCAGCACAATTCCACTAAAATGAGGGAGTATCACTGACTGGAGAGGTCATCAGCCAGCCCCGGCGCTGAGCACTCCCCCAGAGCTGCAGGACAATCACTTGCATCCCAAAGCTGGTCTGCTCTGGGGCCACACCACCCACCACAGAAGTTCCAGGCACCACCCCGCTCCCAGTGGGGCAGGGCAGGAGCTAAGGAAGAGGCCAGCAGACCATTTCCTGAGACAAGACCAAGGTTTCCTGGGCCACTGAACCTCGAGGAACAAGAAAACTCTGCAAATGGATGATGGGGTCTAACAGATGGAAAGAAGGATCGAGAGAGCAGTGATTTCCCAAACGAGGGACCGGGAAGCCCCTGACTACACTCAGTTTTGTCTCTGAGGGACAGAAGAGCTATGCAAATGAGAAGCGCAAGAAATACGAATGTGCTTTTCAGTGATCTAGGTCTAAGATGGACAAATCTCCAGGAGACTCCAACAGCGGACCACATCTGAGCCAGTCTCCTGAAGTGGAAAGGGTTTGCCATCTCCCTCCCAAAAGGTCTTACTCTAAAACCAAGAAAGAAAAGCCCTCATTTTACACCTGGGTGAGCAGCCAAGAGCCAAGTTCGGAGACCACCAGGCCAGCACCCTCATGTAATACACAGGTCTGGTACATTGTCCTGTCATACAGGAAGGAACCTTCACACAGGCCCTTCATACTGACAACAGCTTCTGCCTCTCAGCAGTGGCTTCCCGCATCTCCTAGGAGACACGGCCTGCAGAAAGCCCACTCACCCAAAGGATCTGGCAACTCTACCAGAAACTCGGGAACAAACCCAGGAAGTTAACCATAGTCAGAGGATGAGCCAAGGCAACACCACTCAAAGACTGAGAGGGGACCTCATTCATGCTGAGCAATATCTAAAGGGTGGCTGGCAAGAGGATGGGGCCAGACTCTTCCCAGTGGTGCCTGGTGACATGACAAGGGGCAACGGGCACAAACTGGGACATGGGAAATTTCATCTCAACATGAGGAAAAACTTCTTTACTGTGAGGGTTTGGAGTCTCCTTCTCTGGAGATTTTCTAACCTGCCTGGACTTGTTCCTGTCCAACCTGCTCGGGGTGACCCTGCTCTAGCAGGGGTGGACGTGATGGTCTCCAGAGGTCCCTCCAGTTCCTGCCATGCTGTGATTCTGTGACTTCAAACTTTGGCACAGACCACCATACACGAGCCAGGGACTTTATGGACTATCCAGTGCCACCTGCCCCTTTCTGATGTCCCACAGTGCCGCATGAGAAGACTCAGGGGGATTCTATGCGGGGGCTGCATAATATGCACCGATCATTAGCTCAGCCCACCCTTCTCATGCAACAGCAGCGTCCCCAGTCAGATCCTCCTTCTCTCCCAAAGGCTTGTACATGGCACCCAGCGTATTCCCAAGCTCCTTCAGGGCTTCCCACCACTCCCAGAAAAAATGCATTTATTTTTGTCCACCTTTTCCCTCCTCAGAGCACAGCAAACAGGAACTGAACTTCCCACCTCAGCCCCCTTGCGTTGCTTTTTTTACACTTCCATCTCACTCCTGATCTGCAGCAGCCATTCTCACCTCAGGTACGGAAAAGTAGGGAAAGGAGGTGAAAGCAGGGGAGGAAACAATCATTGTGTGTTTGTGATCAGTCAGGTCCAGAAGCCACTTGACCCAGAGAGATCAGTTTCCCCTACAACAACAGGTGAGCCTGGGAAGCAAATCAAGCAGGACTGAATGATTTCTGGCAGAGAGAGAACAGTAGGAGTGGTACAGACCTCTTCCTCCTCAATGCGAGCAGGTTCAATCAGCAGATTATTGGCTTGATCAAACGACACCCCCTGTTAGGACAGGAACCAGCAAAGAGGCATGCGGATTAGTGGAGCATAAACCAAACCCGCCACCACGACCACCACCACCACCCAACACACACCACTCTGACAGGTCTGGCCACGCACCGCCGGAGCAGACCCCTCTCACACCACTCCTGGTTGCCACCGACCAGCGAGAACCAGCGACAAGGTTGCTCCCAGGGCCACGCGGCGCAGAGTGCCCGCGCTCCTCGGCACAGCCAGCTGGAGAGTGCCATATGTTGCCTGCGTTGGCACTCTGAGGCTGCGACCACCAAGCTCGTTATTAGCTGATTGCAACCCCTCTGAACCCCGTTGTTCAGCAAAGGAAGGATGGGACAGCACGGGAGAAAAGCAGAAAGGGACCTCTGGTGCCACCCAGCTGCTGCTCAGGAACAAAGCAATGCCAAATCAAACTGCCTCGGTCCCTCCTCCAAAGGGAAGAGCCTCCGGTGGAGCCATGCATCCTGCCAGACACCCAGGGATCTGCTCCCAAACACAGGAAATTTTAGAATTTCTCTTGAAAACCAACTGCCTTTGCAAAAAAAAAACCCCTCTGGTTGAAGGATTAGGCCTCCTGCACACCCTGTCCTACCTCCTCCTCCAACACTTGTGTACAGCACCTCTTCCTGGAACCTCCCCTGCCCAGGGACACTGCTTCCCATGTTCCAGCTTCTGGCTCAGGAGGCAAACTAATAAATCTGCCGTCATGGAGCATGTGTCCAGCCCAGCCCCATGATAAGGAAACCTGGGATTTCCAGACAGAAGGCTTCACTGATAACCAAGGTAACTTTCTGACAGAGACACTAAACCCATGGTCCCAGTGTCTATGGAGACTTCACGAGTTTTGCCAATGGGTGAGTGCATCCTCAGCCCCGAGTCCCTGGCTGAAATAAGCTTTATGGGTGAGGGCATTTCCCAAGTATGGCAGGGCTTGGATGAAGGAGACTACGAAGGGAACTCTTGATGGCTCCACACACTCTTACAAGCAACATCAACTCCTTTTCATTCTGAAGAACTTCACAAACAGGAAGGAAACCCCAAGGCTCGTCCCCAGGGAGGAACAGAGGATCTGTACCAGCTCAGATACAGCATGGCAAGGGCCCACCTAGAGAAAGGCTCCGAAGCAAACCTGAGTGCCAGAACCTTCCCCTGAGCAACCTGAGCTTCAGCCTGAGGTGAAAACGATCCCAACAGTCTGAAGTGTTTGCGGTAACAGCAAGGACAGATTTTAGTCCAGCACCTTCTACTGGTTCAGAGACCCACATCTCAGCCATGAGATCTGTCAGTGTCAGACTACAATGGAGATTCAGCCACATCCTAACCCCCGCCTGTCAGATACCCCTCACAAAATCATCACCCCAACTTCAGTAAGACCCTCACACACAGTGTCCCTCATTCAGTGTGCTCCTACTCCACTGCGAGGATCTTCCTCAAGCAAGAACCTCTGTGTCCCCCAAACCAAATGCGACGATTCAGCTGAGCAGACCCAAGGACCTCCTGTCTCATCAGCATCACCAGAAAGGCCCATCATGGCCCCATGGCCCAAAGAACAAGTTCCCCTGAATCCCAACACACACTTCATCAGGCTCTATCTGCCCTGGGACAGGCCCAGGGTGGGACCAGCAGGAAGGGCACGCTCCTACTTGCTCTCACCACCTCTCGCGGCAGAAAGACAAGCAGAAGCAGCCTGAGATGAGATCCATCCAGGGAGAAAGCTCATCCTGTTGCAAAGGAGGTGCAAGAACCAGCAAGCAAGGAGGTGACTGAAATGGATGGAAGAACCTGTCAATGGTGGGACAAAGAGCTGTTCCTGCAGCACAGAACACAACATCACACATCATGGGGAAGGACAAGGACCTGGATACAGCACAAGGAGTCGCAGAAAAGCAACACGGCACAGCTCCTGGAAAACCGTATGAGCCCCAGAACCAACTCCAGCTCATCCACCCCCAGTGTGTCCTTCCTGAAGTACTGGAGTCTCTGGCCAGTGTTTCTGTTGGAGCCACATCACCCTGCACGGTAGTTCGAAGCAGCAGGAGGGCGGTCTGGGACCCCTATGACCTTCCCCCTCCCGACCAGACCTTACCTTCACCGATGGCTGGGCAGACAAAGCTCCATTCTTCCGGTCCTCCTCATCCCACACCTCCTCCTGGTCTGCAGGCTCTGTGTTGTTGTTGCAGCCTCCCAACTCCTCTTCCTCCTTGGGGACCCCCTCGCTGTTCAGCCCCTGCAGCAGGGCCACCACCGCCTCTGGCTTGGGCAATTTAGTTATCTTAAAGTGTTTCTTATAGTGAGGGGTGTCCTTGCGGATGAGCCGCTGCTTCTCCACTGGGAACGGTCGCTCTTCATCTTCATCTTCATCCTCACTCCGTATTAGCGTGTCTTCAGCAAAGTGTACAGTGGGCTGCAACGGCAAAGCCCCAGAAAGGTTTGAACCTCCGGTGACAGCCACGTCTGGGGGCAGTGGAGAACCTCCTGTCCCCCAGCCACCAAGACGGGCAAAGCCAGGGCTGCTGCTTTTGTGCTGAAGATGCAGGAATACAGGTTAAAATTTCACCATACTTGCCTTTTTCCACATCAGCTCCTTCAGCCAGACACATCTTCTGTCAGTTGCAGGGACTAAGGGCACTCAAACCCGTAACCCCGATGTTCCCATTGTCCCTGCCCAGCTCCCACTGTCCTTCCCAGTCCCCCATGGACCCAGCTCCCACCAACTGCCCCAATCTCTGCTCGCGCTTGGCTTCCACTGCTTGTCCTTGCCTCCAGTGATGCCCAGCTCACACTCTGTGCATCCATTTACCATTCTCTCTGAAACTGTCAAGTCCTTTCACTTTTTGTCATGACCCTGCTGCAGTTCCCAGGCTCCTACCTCATTGTATTCCACTTCCACATCTTCCTCTTCATGGCCAGCAGCTTCCTTGTGCTCCTCGTCCACTCTGGACTTTGCCTCCTTCTCCAGCTCCTGCATCTCAGGCACTTGCCCGTTTGGCCGACTCCTCTCTGCCTCCTCCTGCTGCTCCTCCGCCCTACAGTCAGCAGAGGCAGTGCTGTTGGAAAGGTGGGAGTCCTCGCTGCGGTTGGACGTGGCGCTCAGCCTCTTCTCCTGGGAAGGTGAGTGAAAAAGTCAGGATGGAAACCAAAGCAGCACGAGGTCGGGGACGACCCAGCACCAACAGAACCAGCTTCTTCTCCAGGCTGCCTTCCCTGCTGTGTCTCATCCAGGCCCACCCCTGTTCCACCATCTATGGAGGCATTTATTCTTAGCATCACGCCTGGGTGGCAAGATGCCTCCTCCGAGCACCCTGTTCCCATCGTTCTATTCTGGGAATATCCTTCTTCTCCTCTCCCTGTGTTATGAAAAGGTGGTACCAATGCACACAATTCCCCTTAGGTTGTTCTCTGTCTCCTGGTTGCAGCTCATGCTCTATCATCTCAGCGGCCCCAGCTGACACCTCAAGGCAGATTCCAGCCCGTGGAATCCAGGCAATCCTGTCCCTTCCAACCTTTCCCCAGCGGAAGTCCCTTCCACCCAGCTCACACACACACAGACACTGCCTCCCTCTTCCCCGAGTCTGCTACATGTCCTCCGTGGTTACCCGTTTCTTGGTGAACAGCACTCACTTCTGAGTGAGGAGAATTCAGGTCTGCATTGGGCTTTGCAGCGTGGGCCTCACTGCGCCGAACTTCAATCACCTTCTTCATCACCTTCAGCTCGCTGGGATGGGGGGTTGCTCTGCGCTGCAAGCCCTGCCCAAGAAAAACACTCAGAGTGGGAGGTTCAGCAGCACCTGCCATACCTCAGGACTAGATTAAATACCAGGAAAAATATCTCCACTGAAAGGGCTGTGAAGCCTTGGCAGAGGCTGCCCAGGGCAGTGGTGGAGTCGCCATCCCCGGAGGGATTGAAAAGCCGGGCAGACGTGGTGCTGAGGGACATGGGTCCGTGGTGGGACTCCAGGAGCTGAAGGGCCTTTCCAGCCCAGACAATTCCATGATTCTATGAGGACCGAAACACTTCAAATGACAATTTTTATCAGAGCAACAGAGTCCCAGCTGGACATGGCCCAAGGTCACACTGCAGGACCTGACCTGGGCCTCTCCGCTACTATGGCCTCAGTGGGGCAGACGACAGAAAAGGAGGCAGGTGCCACTTCTCCGAGCTCTCTCTCGGACATTGTCCTGCTCTCCATCTGGCAGAGGGAGCATGAGTTGTATATAGTTCTATAAATTGTGCTTCAGGATTGGTAAACGCAAAACCTTCAACACAGAAACCCCTGCAGGAACACACAGGTGGAGTATCTTCTTAATTGCTCTGGTGTGTCTTCATTTGTCTGACAAGCCCATATGCTACCAGAATTTGTGATGCTTAGCTAGTTCCATCCCAGCTACTATCCCAGTCATGAAAAACAGTATTCTAAAATTAATAACGATGTTAAAAATGATAAAAAACTCCCACAACACCTCCTAACGACAGTAGCGCTTCCATGCTGCAAGGACAGACACAAACACAATTTATTATAAGGATTCAGATCTCAAGAGAACCTCTCTCCACAAGACAAAAAGGGGGAAAAAAATCCTGCAGGAAATTTAAATCGGCAAAGTACTTGCTGGAAACTGAAACTTTTAACCTGCCCTTTGTATCTGCCACGGAAGGAAAACGATCTGCGGTGGTTTTTGAGGCTGTTTGCAAGGTTTGGCTACTTTAGGAAGGGAACACCCCCCAGCAGGGGCTTGTGTCTGGCTCCAGGCTCAGAGAGGTGAGGTTGCCGGCCAGGAGTCTGGCTGAGCACCTTTCCCCATCAAGGGGGCAACTAAAATCTTCTCCTGGCACCGCTCTGGCTGTGAGGGTCTCTGGGCTCCCTGAGCACTCCTGGGCAGGTTTTCAGTCAGAGCTCAGCTCCCAGGGACAGCCATCACACCATACACCTGCACAAGGGCTCTCAGGAACTCTCTGTTACACCAAACGCCCTTTGGGCTGCAAAAATATAGTACATGTGTGCAGCAGTGGAACATGGACACCGTAATGCCTCCCCATCTCAGGAAAAAAGTTTGGATTGTGCCTATGTTTCCATAGGGAGCTAAAAAGCCTCCAGAAACTCTTCCTCTTACCCTTCTCTCAGCTCCAGACTCTTCTTCATCATCTGCTTTGGGTTCATCCAGGAACTGAATCACACTGACTCTGTTTAAATTGGTGTCCGTCCAGCTCTCGTCCACGCTGTTCTGTAGAAGGTTCTCTGGGGAGGAAAGATAATACAGTGGGAGCTCCTTCTGAGCAAGCAGGGTTGTAGCCCTGGATTCAGGACGGTTCTCAACTCATGAGGGCACTTCTCTTCTATTGCACCAAACCACAGAGGCCATGAGGACAAAGGACGTAGCCCCCAGATCTTGTCACCTCTTCATGTTTCCCACCAGATCTACAGGAGCCTCTACAAAAGGACCCAAATGGTTCAGCTTGAGCACTCCTTACCCAAGGACTAAGGAAAAAGGCAGGATTATGCACAAATCAGAAGTATTGACAGAAGGATATCATCACAGCAGGAAGGAAACCTGACAACGAACCCCTTGGTCAACAGATCAAAGCAGAAGACCTGAAGACCAGGCTGCAGCTTCTTTACCATCTGGCAGAGATCCAAGTTCTCAGCTTTAACAATCTCTGCCTTGAGAAGTTGCCCCCAGCCATTCGGGAGCCCAGCTGTGCTGCAGGTATCACGGTAATGAAGAGGAGAGGAAGGTCCAAGGCTCCTCCAGAGCAGCCAGCGTTGGTAACCAGTCTCTTACCCAGGCTGGGAGAGGGCTGCTGAGGAAGCAGGTAACAAGTGAGAACTTTCTCTCCTGTCTTCTCATCATCCTCTGTTTGGAATTTCAGCATGGGCTGGGACTGATTCTCCGCCAGCCACAGGGCTTTCAGGTTGAGGTTTGTCAGAGCAAACGGCAAGTTCTGCAGCCTGTAAAAGAGCAGAAGAACTGATGGTTAAACTTACTGGTGATGGAGGAACTTCAGCCCAGCTGGAGTGCCTCACCTGCGCTGGAGAAGCACAGAGCCAAGCCACCGCGGAGAACCTCACTCTTACACACACCAAGGCAGGTGGTTCACGCTGTGTACAGCTCTGCAGCAGCCACAGACAGGACCCCAGTAATCCACCCCCAGCAGAGGACAACTCCCATCAACAATGTGAAAACGGAGAACTTTGAAGAGGGGTTTGAAGACAGAAAATTCTGCTTTCATGGACCAGTACACAGAGGTGTTCCAAACAAAGCTCTGCTTGGCTCCCCTCTGCTGCAAAACCACCCGCCTTAGCGAGCAGAACTGCAGCTAAACCCTGCAGAGCCTTCCAGAACAGATCACAGGTATTTGTACGCTGTGGGGTCATGCACATCATCAACAAGGCTGTAGCACCAACTGCCTGGGTACTGGTGACATGAAACCACAAAATCTGCAGGAAGGAAGACACAGCACCAGGGATTTCCCCTGATCTTTAGTTCACACATGTCAAAATGCCCCCCCATTTCTGCATTTGCTCTGTTCAAGTACAATGGAGAAGGGCTTAACAGGCAATGCTTGAGAGACACATGCCCAGAGCCCTAAGCAGCCAGTCTGGACTTCTCCAAACTGCAGACCCTGGGATAAATGCCTCCCAAAACAGGCTGGGGCCCAGCCCAAGCTGCTCCATCGCAGCAGCCTCCTGAGGAACATGCCCACAAGCTGCTGCTGACCTGTTCCCAGCCACATCCAGAACATGAAGCTCGGTGGTGTTGGCCAGCTCCGATGGCAGGAGGGTCAGGCGATTGTCCCGCAAGGACAGCACGTTGAGGTTGGCACAGCCACCGATCTCGGCCGGGAGGGATGTCAGCCGGTTCCGATCCACGTTCAGGTTGGTCAGCTTGGCCAGCTTCCCAAGGGATTTCGGCAAGGCCTAGGGAGGAGATGGCTCAGTAGTTGCCAAAGACAAGAGCAGCAGAATAAAGGTATAAAGGCATAAAGACCTCCAGCTGGGGAAGGGGTGGGGAGAAGCTGCCTTCTGTCCTAACAGACACATCTTTGGTAAGTTCTCGCTAAAAAAATACAGTGAGAGAATTCAGCTTCCTCCAGGGTCTTCTCAAGAAGAAGTTACATGAAACTCTGTGCATCAAAGCAGGTAACGGAAGAGCAGCCGAAATAAGCTTGGGATTCTACTCAGAAGTAGAAGTCTCAGAAGCCAGAAGATGGGAAGAGGTGCCTGGCACGTGTCTGAAGAGAACGGCACAGGAGAGGTGGGGTGGCTGCTGTACTCACCGTCAGCATGTTCTCTGTCAGGATGAGCTCGGACAGATTTTCACAGTCCCCAATGGACTCTGTCACCTCTGTCAGTCGATTCTGGTCCACCTTGAGGATGGAGAGCTGCTTCAGCTGACCTGGCCGGGGCAACAAGTGACATGTGAACTACACACAGAGGTAACGATGCTGTTCTACCTTCGTCTGGCCAGAATGCCTCCCACCAGAGACTGTGTACCCAACAACACAGGCACCACCTTTCTTCCCCAGCAAGGCTGTCCACAGGTTTCACTCATGCGTGATCATAGAATCACAGAACGGTGACTATATAACTCTTGGCATTTTTGCCAGTTGCTAATATTTGTGGCATTAACAGATAAGTTAATTACTTTTCTGTAATTGCTAGTTGACCCTTCTTTGGTCAGAGGATCATGGAATGGTTTGGGTTGGAAGGGACCTTAAAGGCCATCCAGTGTCACCCCCCGCCCTGGGCAGGGACACCTCCCACCAGCCCAGGTTGCTCCAAGCCCCCTCCAACCTGCCCTTGAACCCCTCCAGGGATGGGGCAGCCACAGCTTCTCGGGGCAACCTGGCCGGGCTCTCACCACCCTCACACCAAAGAAGTTCTTCCCCAGATCTCACCTCAATCTCCCCTCTTTCAGTGCCAAACCCTTCCCCCTCGTCCTAGGGCTCCCCTCCCTGATCAAGAGTCCCTCCCCAGCTTTCCTGGAGCCCCTTGAGGGACTGGAAGGGGCTCCAAGGTCTCCCTGGAGCCCTCTCTTCTCCAGGCTGAACCCCCCCAACTCTCTCAGCCTGTTCTCCCAGCAGAGGGGCTCCAGCCCTCTCAGCATCTCCGTGGCCTCCTCTGGCCCCTCTCCAACAGGTCCATGTCCTTCTGATGTTGGTGGCCCCAGAGCTGGAGGCAGCACTTGGGGGCTGTCTCCCCAGAGCAGAGCAGAGGGGCAGAATCCCCCCCTCACCCTGCTGGACATGCTGCTGGGGATGCAGCTCAGGGTGTGGGGGGCTTTCTGTGCCGCCAGTGCACGTTGCCAGGACGTGTGGAGCTTCTCATCCACTAACACCCCCAAGTCCTTCTCCTCAGGGCTGCTCTCTAGCCATTCTCCATGCAAATCAAGAGCCTGAACTCGCCCTGCAGTTCTCCTCACCACTATCATCTACTGCTTCTGCAAGTCCAGTACCATGACTGTGTCCACCAAGCCCTAACACCCTGTGACATACACCTGAAGCCCCCCACCAGATGCACTGCCAGGGTCCCACCCTACTCCCCATCCCATAATACCCACCAATCCCATCAGGAATGCACTCCAACAGGTTCTGCGACAGCAGCAAGTCGGTCAGTGCCACCAGGCCGCTGACCTCGTTGGGCAACTGCTCCAGCTTGTTCTCCGACACATCCAGGCAGACCAGGCGGCGGAGGTTGCCCAGCTCCTAGGATCAGAGAGGAGACACCACGGTTCGAGGGGGCTGCCGGGAAGGGAGTGCAGCGGTGGACAAACAGCCCCAAAGAGGTACTCACGGGAGGCAGGGCTGAGAGCTGGTTCCGGTCTAACCAGAGCTCACGCAGGTTGGGGAGCGCTCCCAGAGTGTCTGGCTGTAACAGAGCAGGGAAGTGACAGCATCAGTCCCTTCCATGGGACAGAAGCTGCTCTAGATGCTACAATCACACCACGCTAGAGACTGTTACTGCTTTCACACCCCCTAGGACCATCCACCAAATGGTTTATGAAGGTGATGTGTTGGTGTGCCTCAATCCAGCAGCACACATGTCTGGAAATGTCTGGGGTGACACAATGGCTGCAAAAGGTGCCAGCAGGAAGGATGGAAAACAGCAGCAGGGACTGTCTGGAAGCAGGAAAGACAGGAACTAAACAGGGTGTTGGAAATTCTGGCCTTACGGAAGAAGTGAGTCTTTTCCTCCTCTCAGACATGAAAACAATTTGGAGAAGACTGGTAAACCCAACACGATGCAGAAGCACCAGCAGCAATGGCAGCCATACGTTCACAGCACCGCTCCAGACACCACGCACAGTGATCAGCATTTGGGTTTGGAGTTAATGAACCGCTGAAGTGCAGTGGCTGATAAGCATTTGGGTTTGGAATTAATGAACTGCTGAGGTGCAGCTGCTGGTTAACCCTTGGGTTTGGAGCTAATGAACCGCTGAAGCACGGTCCTAGCGCCAGACAACTGTCCTCACAAGTTACCCGCAGCCTTGTGCGCAGCACTCGCGTGAGCTGCTCCTTCCGCTCCCAATTTAGGCAGCTTTCTGCCCAAAAGCACTCCAGAACATTAAGAGCAGGACTCAGGAATAGCTTAATCCATTGCTGCAAAACTAAAGAACATCACTGGATGACCCTGAATGTCAAGATAAGCTGAATTTCAGATGAAAAACCACAGGCTTCCACAAAGGTAGGGGGTGCTGCCCCTGTCAACCACCCGTATTACCTCCCCACCACCCCTCACCTACCAGAACCTCCAGGTCATTGCCACCGAGATCCAGCTGCTCTAACTTGACAAGGAAGGACAGCGAGCTGCAAGACACAAGGGGCAGAGAGGGGAAGAGGGAAAAACAGAAAAGACAGAAAGAACAGGAGGTTAGCATCTGGGACACACACCTCAAATCACACAAGTTTTAGTAACTCCTAAACCAGGTGGGGCAATCCTGACCTTCTCCTTCTCCCTCTGAGCCAAGCAGTTTAGGGGAGCTGGCCACTTCCCCAGGCCATTCCATCTGCAGTGGGTTCAGCAGCACCAACAGCCCCAACACACCCAGTTTCCACTCTCACCAATTTGCCTTCTCCCGCTCCCACCATAAAATAAATACAAAATAAAATAATAAAATTTGAGCAAAACCATGACAGGTGAAAAGCCACACTGTAACATCGCTGCCCGTTCTTGTGGCAAGGCTGGGGACCTGGGCACAGACAGACAACAGGATGTCCTGGTTTGATGCCCAAACCATGAGACAGGAGAGAGCCAGCAGAAGACAATACACATGTTGGGGGCGAGGGGAGCAGAGCTGCAGGGAGGGACAGAAATGACAAACTCAACCGTTTCCTCAGTTTCCCCATGCTGGTTAGGAGACCGGGAAGGACAACACTGGGATGATGTCTCAGAAGAGGTGAAGACGTACAGACAAGAAGCTGACGAGGCAAGATACCACGAGAAGCCTGCATGGAACCAAAGCCTCTCAGCTCTGGTGGTCCAAGGATGGGCCCTGAGTCTCCAAACACGCCAAGCCTGCAGTCTGTAACCCCACGGAACCAAGACTATCCAGGTCTCCTGATGGGGCCCAGGGGTCGTCAGCTCCCAGTCCTACCCCATCAAATCCAAATCCCACCTCCCCAAACACTGTGAGTCTCAGCCCTGACGCCTCCCCAGTAAGAGGAGGGTCTGCAGCTCTTATTCTCCTCATAAGGATTATCCCAATACAGAAATCACTAAATTTCTCTGGAAACAGAGCTGGAAATCTCACTGCCATCCGAACTAAGGAGGCTGGGGGTGCAGATCTGTGAGAAAGTAGTAAGAGAGACTTCTCTCGGCTGGGCCAGGCTATAAAAATACTTGGGCTACACAGGAAAGGCAAGTTCTTACCTCATGCAGTGGTGGGGTTTAAGATGCTGCATTAACTCAAGCAAAGGTTTATCAACAGGATCACTGAAAGGTTTCTCTTTATGACTGTACACTTGCACTTTGATTTCTCTGAAGGGTGAAGGAGCCTTTAGTGTCCCTGTGCAGTCTGAATTCCCAAAACAGGGACAAGGGAGCTGCAGAAGCCATGTTGATAAACAAGGTCCTGTAAAATGCCTCAGGATAGATCACCCTCCAGTACTTATAGATCCCAGGTTGGAAGGGACCCCAGGGATCACCTGGTCCAACCTTTCTTGCCAAAGCCCAGCCTAGACAAGCTGGCCCAGCACCCTGAGCAGCTCAACCTTAGATGTGTCCAACACTGGAGAAACCCACCACTTCCCTGGGGAGATCATTCCAATGGCTGATTGTTCTCAGCGCGAAAGATCTTCCTCTTTCTTACATCCAGTCGGAATCTCCCCAGCAGTAACTTGTACCCATCACCCCTCATCTTTTCCATGTGACTCCTTGTGAAAAGGGAGTCTCTGTCTTCTTTGCAGCCACCCTTTAAATACTGGAAGGTGGTGATAAGATAACATGCATTCCCTGAAAATACATCAATAAGAGCTGCCCTTCCCAAATCATTGCGCAAGCTGTGTCCCACCTGCGTGGGAGAGATGAGGAGCGATAATCAGCTGTACACAAGATGAACTGTCTCAGAACTCAGCTGACAGCAGGAGACTCACCAGTAAAATTAAGTTTGGACAAGTGAAGGTCATTGCAAGCTGGACCTTTAAAGCAGCTCAACAATAACAAAAGGGCACTGACGCATTATGGGGTCACAAATTCACAGTGTTGAAGCTCATCTACCTGGTGGGGGCTCAGTAACCCTGAAAACTGAAAGCATCATCCATTTCAATCGGTCATTCTGCTCTTTGGCAAGACAACCTGGACTCGTTTAGAGCCATTCTTGGGCAGAATTTGCCACCAGACAAGTCCGAGAGCTTCAGACCTGGGCAGAGCCCCTGACAGCACCACTAGAATTTCCTTGGTCATTGATTTTGATCTCACATTTCGCTGGCAGATCTGATGAAAATTGCCTTGGCCTTCAAGATCCTCTTTCTGCTTTTGGAAATCGTCCAGAAGTAGAATTTGGGGAACTGAGGAAAGATGAGAAGCAGCTGGAATTGCATTGCAGAATGAGTATCAAGCCTGGACGTATCTTTCAGAGAAAAGCCCCAAGAACTCCTAGCATGCTACAGGTATCTCGCTAGACGGCACACAAATCTAACCTGAGGAAACATGGGAGCACTGGGCAGGAGAGATCTCCCCAGAAACCACAGGGTTTGGTCTCAGACCGAATTCTCAAATTCCAGACACTTGCTGGTTCCCAGACGGTGAAAAGCCATTGGGACCACTCTCCACTGTGGTTTGAAAGCCCAACTTTGGGTGTAGCTACTGCACCTCTGTGTTTATGGGGTGTATCACAGGGGTGGTACCTGGCTGTACAAACACAAAGAACATATGGAACAGGCAGCAGAGGGTCCCAACAGCAGGACCCAACCTTCTCCTGCTCTCAGCCCGGCTCTCACGTTCTCCCCTGGGGCCGTATTCCATGTGGGGCCATCTCAGCTTGTTTAATATCACTTTTCTATGGCAGGGTGTTTGTGCCGAGAACTTCTATGCAGAGAAGACCCAGTGACTTTGGCATGGGAGACAAGGTGACAGCGTTAATTTGAACCCCGCTTCTATGATGTGCAACCACCAGGTGTGAGGCCTAGGAGTGACCAGTGTGGAGTCTTTCAGCCCTTTTCTGGAAGCGTCGTGTCCTCTGGGTCAAAGCTGACATGTGAATTCTACACGACGATAGAACTGATGCCGTGTAAAGCCTGAACTGGCAGGTCCCAGAGGAAAATAACCACCCGGAGGAGCATGCACCTAAGTCAAAGCAACATCCCACAGCGAGGCCACCACAGAAGCACAAAGACTAAAGCCTTCCCTGCTCAGGGGCTCAAAGCCTGGCTTTAATTCTCTATCACTGATACCTCCCTGTGCCCTCTTTTTTTAAATAAAGCAGAGGAGCAAGGGAAGAGAGTACAGGCAGTCAAAGTGAATACTTGCCATAAACAATAAGAGGGCTCTGAGGAAAGGTGACAGTAGCCACGTGTTTCACACAGTCACTGAGGAGTTTGTGTGGCCCCAAAACACACTGCTCTTCAAAGAAGTCAGGGAGAATCCCTTCCAACGTATTCAAGGAAGACTGGGGGAATCATCAGTTGGATGGGTAAGCAGGCAGAAAACAGGCTGACAGAGCTAACGTAGGATAGAAAACTTTACAAACAACGCTCACGGGCTCCAAACCAGAGATTAAAGCAGAAACTCGCTAGTTCTCTACATCCTCTCTACCCGATAGCACCAGCTGTACCAACCAGATCCTCTCCAGGAGTTCATCCCTGTCCCTAACCCTCTGAAACATTTTCCAAGACTTACCTCTTCTCCCTTGCGGGCTCATTTTTCGTCTGCTGCAGGAAGGCCCGTTATCCCACCCATCCCCACAAACTGCTCTGCCAGAACAACCGGACGGGATAACCAAGAACACAGACAAGCCAGAAGCAAAACAGACCCTCAGCCGTATCCTGCTGCTCTTCAAAAAGCGCACTGCATACAGAGTTCCTTCTACACCCACATCAGTACATTTTTCTCTCTTTTTCCAAAAGAGCACATTGTATGCTGCACCTCTCTAAGAAAAAGGGTTCTCACCATTTCCAGCAGCTTTCTCGTGGAAACCTACTCCCAAGTCAGCCCTGACACAGAGGTCGAGCACAGACTCTGGACATCCCCACCTGCTCGTAAGCCCTGAACCATCTCTCTCTCCCTCCTCACCCCGATTTACAGAAATTCATCAAGATGCAGCTGATTTATGCAAAGCCTTGAGCCCTCCCAAGAGAGGTGCAAGAGCCTGTACTGCAGAAACAGCGAGTCCCTGAGGAACCAGTAAGAACGACAAGTCAGGACACTCCTGAGGCCACCAGACAGACACTCACGTGGGGAGAGTCTTTAGCAGGTTCTCGCGTAGCTCCAGAGTCACCAGGTTTGCCAAACTGCAAGAGAAAAGGGAGCAAGAAAGCCAGATTCACTGGGAGCTGCCCAAAGCCCTTCCCGTGGGACCACCCCTGCGCAGATGGACAAATGGGAATGGAGATGGTCGGGGAAAACAAAACACACAGAGAGGATCTTAAACGGCTTCTGATGAAGGTGATTGCATATTGCAAAATCACGGGGAAACAACACTGTACCCAGACTCAGGACAAGGAAACGTGGAATCACACACAGGACTGGCTGCCCAGAAAGATAAAATCCCTCACGGGTAGAAAGCCAAATCCCAGGGGTAGGAACTGCACCCCACGGGCTTTGCCGTGGCCGTTTGTTAGCAGCATAAACCATCTCAACACCATCGGACAGACCACCTCTGGTGGACAGGGGCCAACGGGCACTCGTGGAATAAGGAAGAAGAGGGTCTGAGAAGCCTGGATGTACTCCTTGCCTGTGCCAGAGACCACAGAGGGGGAGACACAGCCCAGACCCAGAAAAGAACCTTTTTAAAAGGTTGCTTTTTAACAATCTTATGCTTAGGGGTGCTCACATGGCGTGGCCAGTATGGTGGCAGGCTGTAACTGGGACGTCACACTCTTCCCTCCAAGCCCTGCTGGTGCTGCCAGCTCGACAGCGCGGTGTCCCCTCCCCAGCCCTCCTCCCCGCTGTGACAGCAGGGACATACTCACTTCCCAATGTCACTGGGGAGGCTCTGCAGGGACACATCATTCAGGGCCAAATGGCCCAGGCTCCGAAGCTGCGTGAAGCCCTCGGGAAGCCTGTAAAAGCATGACAGAACAAACCACCGTTAACTCTGTGCACAAATTCCCTAAATCCCTCACTCAAATCCCCCAAAAGCCAGTTTTAGCCCAATCGGTATCAACATGTGGAAAGAAGAAGAGCAGGAACCAAGTGTGACCCCAACTCCTGATCTGGGATATGCCCCGTTTCCAAGACAATACTCCCTTGCACCAGAACCACTCTGTGTCCAAGCGTGTGAACTTGGCACTGCAGGGCTCAAGCACGAGCCCCAGACCCAATAATTTCATGTGATCACTTGAATTTGGGAGCAGGGAAAGCTGCCAAGGAATCCAAGTGCCCCTCTAAGGATATTTCTGCAGGTGGCACCACAGCCTTCCCTGGGACCAAGTGGTACCATTGTGACAGCCCCAAGGTGCAACAGAAGACAGAAAGCCCCAAGAAAAGGAGAAATCCTTTGCTCTTCACAGGCGGTTCCTGGATCCTCCCTGCCCCACTGCTCACCACACGCATTTTACAACTCTAGGCCACTAAAAGTCTGACAAATAAGTTCTAGTGTGGAAGTGCTGGTCATTCCTGTGGTACCAGGACTCTCTCGAGTGAGGAGCTTGTACCGTTGTGGCGCCACAAGGGGGAAGCAGAGAGTTAAATCGATCTAAAGGGTGACACGGGCAGCGCCCGCCCAGGAGCAGGAATCTGGAGGTGTCAGGGGGACATCTACAGGGACCCTGACAGAGAACAAAGAGGACCACAGGAGGGGTGGGGAAGGACTCTTGATCATGAAAGGGAGCCATAGGAGGAGGGGGAAGGGTTTGACACTAAAAGAGGAGAGATTTAGGTGAGATCTGGGGAGGAAATTCTTCACCCCAAGAGTGGTGAAACCCTGGCCCAGGTTGCCCCGAGAAACTGTGGCTGCCCCATCCCTGGAGGGGTTCAAGGTCAGGTTAGAGGGGGCTTGGAGCAACCTGCTCTGGTGGGAGGTGTCCCTGCTCAGGGCAGGGGGTGGCACTGGGGGGGCTTTAAGATCCCTTCCCACCCAAACCATTCCATGATTCTACAACAGCAGTGTCTGAAAGCACAGGTCTCCAAGGCAGAGGAGCCACGAGTAAATTCCCAAAACATCATGGATTAAGAGCTGTGGAGACAAAAAACTGAAGAGACAAGGCCAAGAACCCTGTTCTTGGACACAGCTCTGGGCACTGAGATACCAGGGAACCTGACCAAATGCAGAGTGCAAAGGATGGTCCTTCCCAAGTTATAAATCTGATGACAGAGAGCAAAAAGGACTTTTTTCTGCTCCTCTGGGGTACAACCAGCCCACATCCACTCCGGTTCATCCATCAGGGTAAGGGGTGGGGAGGGAGCAACAAACTTTCCCCAAGAGGACAAAGTCCTCACCCTTCACACCAGTGGCAGGAGAATGACCAAAGGCTCCTCAATCCAAGCCCTTCAGAAGAGGGAGCACAGACCAGCTCCTCCCTGCGCTGAGTGCTCCACCTCAGGAGAGCAGACACCTGCAGGTCTTGGCAAAGGCGTGATCCTTCCCTTGATTCCAAGGGAGGACAATTACAAGATGAGGACCAGAGAATGCCCGGGAGAATGAGGAACTTCAACTTCAGGGTTGCATGTGTGTTCCTACCTGGAGAGAGGATTCCCACTGAAGTCTGCGATTTCCAAGGATTTGCAGAATTTGATGCTTTCAGGAATTTCTGGAATGTCTGGAAAAAAATACGTGAAAGATAAGAGGCTCAAAAGTAGCGTGTCATGTGGAAAACGGGGAATCAGGTGCTGGTGACAGCCTAAGAAACTGTAAGACAAACGTGAGGCCCACAAGAGGTCACTCTGCCGGGCCATGAAAGGGCGCTGCCCCTTCCAGAACATGAATGGCATGTTCTACCATGCAGGAGAAGCAGAACTGTGGGGCACCCATCCCCATCCCCATCCCGCTCTGCCCTTACCGTTACGGGAGATGTCCAGTTCCACCAGCTGCATGAAGTTGGCCACCTCAGGGGGAAGTCTTTGGATCTCATTGTCACTCAGGCCCAGCTTGCGCAGGTTCAGAAGCCTGAAGAAAGGCTGTGACAGGAGAGAAGGAAACTGGGTCAGCAGCAGCTCTGTGGGAACGTGTCTTCTCACCCCAGGGCAAACCTGAGCATCAGGACATCAGTGATGGGTCCCTATGCCAACGGGGAAAGCGTTTGTGCCACTCGTAGCAGGAAATAGAACAGGGCCCAAGTAATGAAGAATTAGAGACAAAAATTCCTTTCTAGAAACACCACAGTCAGGGAAACGTTTACAGGAAGGGGCCTCTAGAGGTCTCCTGGTCTAACAGCATCCAGCATCTTCACACCTACCCTTTTCCTCAGAAATCAACTGTATGAGCTATAAACAGTAAATTACAAGATTCATCCATCATACTCTTTCTAGACACCAACAGCCTCTCCATACGTTTACTAAACACAATGTGCTAGAATTATGAACTGAACCAATCTCGCAGCTGCTTCTAACTATTGTGGGAGGTGGGACATGGGACAGGACGGAAACCCAGGTTGTGGCATTGGCCGCATTTCCTGCGGGGTTTCAGAGTGCCCCGGAATAACAAACAAACAATATCAGGCCAGAAAACGGGAGATGTTTAAGGAGGTTACACATAACCGCAAACAAGGAGAGGCAGAGACTATGGCACAGACCCAAAGCAATGCCGTGTCTCTGGTGGTGTGTCTGGGTGACCACACCGAGAAGGACCAGACAAGAGCTTGAGCTCTGAACCTTCTTCCTCAGTTGCCTTTCAGTAATCCATCTCCATCAAAGGCTGGACCTCCCTCCCCAGGAACTGCTGCGGGGAACCGAGGTTTGTTCTGGCTGGGGGTGGAGTGTGGTGGTGCAGACCTGCCTGGGCCACATCGAGGTGATGGGACCAGCCAACGTCATGTTCCTGTCTTGGTCCCTTGGGCTGGGACCATCTGGCACTTCCTTATCTCGGTTGCAAGTGCAGTGAGTTGGGACAACTGGGCACTTTCTTGTCCTGATCACAAGTGCAGTGAGTTGGGACCATCAGGGACCCCCTCCCCTTATTCGGACCTCCTGCTGCCTAGGTTGAAGCTCCTCCGGAAGGCTCCAGAATTACCTGACAAGAACCGTGGCCAAAATGGAGACACAATGACCAAAGTCAATCATCTCATGATCCCAGGCGAGACCCTTTGAGCCCTGCGGGATCAGAGCAGGGGCTGACCCCGTGTCCCCCCAGTGGGACACCTCTGGGTGGATTTCCTGAGGATATTCAAGTGTAGATTTTGCAAGGATTTCACAGATAGTTTACTGACAAGTGCCAAGGAAGGAAAAGAGCCAGTAATTCACGCTACTGGATTTCTTGAGGTTTCAAAGATTGTCTGGCACCAATAATTTACTACTTTTTGCAAAAAGAGAAACATCTTAATTATACAGGTTAACCCCTGTATCTGTGCCTGTTTGAGCATGCTTTGATTTGATTTAGGAAACTCTGAACAGGAGGAGTGCTCTGGGATGAACAGCAGGGACATGACATTCACACTCCTGATGTCCTGAAGTTGGACAGGAGCCCATTATCAGCAGAATAAGTTAAAAAAAAAAGAAAAAGTCCTCTTGACACTGAGCAGCACAAGTTCTTTTTAATTCAGTTTATCTAATGCAAATCAGTTCAGTAAGAAGGGAAGTAGGTGAAAGTCTAAATGACAACAAAGGTTCAGGCCAGAGCAGGAGGTTCAGAGACGTGATTTGCTATTGTTTCCTAGAGCCTTCTCCTAATTTTAGAATGCAAGGAAATTCCAGGCAAGACATTGTGCTGACCCGCCAGAGCCTACACGTCGGGAAATAACAAAGGGAGCGGAACATCCACAGCCCGCACTCCCAGCACTTCTGCCGACAAACTGCAGCCAGTCTCAAAATACATGTGCACACTTGTTCAAAAAAAAAAACCAACCAAAACACCCAAACCCAACAACCTCTTAGAATAAACTGGAATAAAATCATGTCAGATGCTGCACTGCAAGATATATGGGAAGTGTTTATTGGGACAATAGAGATTTGAGAGCTAATTATCGGTGGGGCAAACTGGTTGCTGTGAACATCGACTTCAGTTTTGCCTACTGTTAAGTTTTACTTTCTCAGCTCGCCCATCAAAAGCAAAACACTGCCCTTCAGCTCTCAGCAGCCGTGTCTGCACAGTTTATTGCCATTTCACAGAACCAACTGCATTGCTTTTACCAGCACAGAGACATCTACTAAAGAGGATGTTCCAAAATACCCTGCTCTGTACGCTACTTTTTTATAGCAGTTAAACAGCACTTTTTCTCCCCCAGCTTTTCCTTTTTTTAAATAAAAAGGTAACCAAAAACCTCCAGCAGCTCACAGAGCCAGGCTATGATCAGGTCCGTGCACAAATTCCCACTCGGCAAACAGCATGACAACAGGATCAGCACATCCCGCTTCCTCCGTCAGTTAAGCTGGACTTGAGTTAAATACTTGGATGTGACAGAAATTCAAACTAGTCAAAAGTCATCAGTGGAGGCCACAAAACACAAATGCAGAATTACAGTCTTCCCATGCAAGAACTAAGATTTTATATTTGCAAATAAAAAAAGAGAAAGTTGAGCAGAATGCAGGTGAGCCACCACCTCCACTCTGACTAGAAAAACCTCTTGTTAATTGTTAGGTACTTACTGACTCCCCGTCACTAACCCACAGCAACAGGATGGGGCCAATGAAGTGCTGCTGGAGCACAGATACACCAACACAACTTTATTTTCCCTCAACAGGCTGCTCTGCTCCTGAATGTTTTTCCTACAGCAGCACAAGGACCTTGGCCACCCTGTGCCCATAACCAGTCCCAATCCAGACCACTCTGTGACAGCACCACATGCGACACAAAGTCAAACTCAGAGGCCCGTTTGCATAACCCCATAAAAAGCCTCAAACGAACCTTTTTGCTGTTGCCAGGCAAATACTGAAGTGTGCAACCAACATAAACAGTGGAAGAGAACCACCAGAACTTTAGGAGACCCCTGACTGTGACAAACATTGCACAGTTAAACCAAACCAGTCGCTTGGAAGCTACACTTGGGCCAGTTAAACATCTGCCCACTATAATTAACAGGTTGGGTTCCCAAGAAACTCCAACTGAGCACCCTGAGCTACTCACTCTGCTCCTGTTGGACACAGGACACTTGTCAGCCAGGTCCAGGCAACCACTAGAAAGACTTTACTTCTGTCTTAACGACGACCGATGCCTCAGTGACTTCAGAAAAGCCACCTCAGCAGTGAAATGTGATGATACAGGCAGAAGTGAGAAAGGATGTAAACCCAGCACAATTATTAATGAACCTCCTGATTCACACCACTGCCTTTGGAGTAACTTTATAGGGGAAAAATATCTATTATCTAATTTTATGGAAGAAAAACGTATCAGGCTAATAGAGCAGAATCAGCACTGACGGTCAAAGCCATCATCACTGCGAAGGGGAAGAAACGTCAGCTTCACACTGCAATGTTAGGACCAGCTGAGCAGAGCCCCCTGGCCTCGGGGCACTCATCTCCAAGGGTTAGTGCAGCTCTGCCCAGGGAACACCTCCCGACAGCACCCTGCTGAGGTTATCCAGAGACACGGTAACAGGCTCAGCCAGTTTATGGAAACGAGAAACACTGGTAGCAGCAAACCCAGGCTGCGTTTGGCAGTCACCTTCGGCTTCTGCTGAGGAAGTGAAATACCTGTGTATTGAGAAAGCCCTGGGCTGCACATATTGACCAGGAGGCACCACCGACCTGGGGCACACTTCTGTGCTGAGATGCCCGACATGCCACTTTGCAGAGTTCTCACCCAGTGAGACCCAAAAGCACATGTGGAGCTCATTACACATTAAGTGTTTTGCCGGCACTTAATTAAGAAGCCGGGTCAGCCCACGGCTGTGGCTGAGGGCGTGCTCTTGCCTGGGAAAGCGGAGCAAGCCCAGGGAGCAGGAAACTCTCACCCGATGTAGAAATGAGCTCCTGGCCTTGTATCCTCAACATGTCACGACAGCTCTCCAGATGGGTGGCACTAGAGGTGGTGCCGCCAAAACTGAGAGGGAGATGCCAAACTCCTGAATAGAGGCCAGAGTCTGACAGTCCCTGTGTCCCTTCCTCACCCATTACGTGTCCAACCCCAAAACTGGCTCCATTGGCCACCTTGAGTGAGGGACACAGATTTCCGAATACAGCAGTTCTCTCAAGAAAGCATTTTGCATCACAGAGGTAGGTCCAGCAGAACCAGGGAATGTCTGAGGCTGGAAGGGATCTCTCAAGCCAGTCCAACCTCTGCTCAAAGCAGGCCCAGCTACAGCAGGTCACCCAGGGCTGCGTCCACTCAGGTTTTGAGTATCTCCAAGGATGGACATTCTGCAATCTCAGCTGGGCAACACGTTCCAGTGTTTGAGCACCCCTTCAGAGACAAAAAAAAAAAAAAAAAAAGTGTTTCCTTACATTTAAACAGAATTTCCTCTCTTTCACTCTTGTCCTGCCACGGGACACTACTGAGAGGATTCAGGCTCCATCTCCTTTGTTCCTTGACATTATACACATGTTGGTAAAATCCCCTGGGGCCTTCTCTGCTCCAGGCTGAACAGTCCCAGCTCTCTCAGTCTCTCCCCGTGTCAATGATGCTCCAGTCTCTTAATCATTTGTGGCCTCGTGAAGGACACGCTCCTCTCTGTCCATGTCTTCCCTGCACTGGGGAGCCCAGCGTGGACACAGCCCTCCAGACATGGTTTCACCAGTGCAGAACAGTGGGGAAGGATCACCTCCCTTGACCTGCTGGAATCACTCTTCCTCACTGCTGATCAATCTGTGGTCCACCAGCATCCCCTGCTTTTCGGGTGGTCTGTACTGGTGTGAGGTTATTCCTCCCCAGGCTCAGAAATCAGCATGTCCCTTTGCTGAACCCCATGAGAAGCCCCTTGGCCCATCTTTCCAGCCTGCCAAGGTCCCTCTGCGCAGTGGCACAACGCTCCAGCCCAGGCAGAGTCACACGCAGGAGGCACACACACAGCAAAGCTAGAAAGGGCCCTTGTAAACCCCGTCTCTTGTCTATGAGAGGCCCTAGAGAACGTCTGAAGGAGGTTCCATCAACCTCTCTGCAATGAGCATGCCTCCAACTAAGCTGTGTTTCTCCAGCTTACCAATGTGACAAACTTCCTCCAAATCTCTTTGTCCATGTTCCTATCTGCGAAGCTCCAAGCGTTAGGCGTGAGGCTGCGGCAAAGCCTCAGGACACAAAACAAAGGTGAATGGAGCTATTAGGTGAGTCTGGAGAACCACAGCATTCAGATAGTGATGGTGGGAACTTGGGCACTACCCCCAAGGACTTCCTTTCTGCTGGAGAGTGATGCTCATGCCTCCCCCTGCTCACGTATTCACCCAGAGGTGGAGAATGACAAAGGGAGAAAGGACAAGGGATGAAAGGATCAGCACAAGCCCTCTGAGCACCACCCAACTACAGAGTCTCCCAGAAACCACAAAATCCCCAGTGCAGGCCTGAGGTCCCCTCTCAGTCTGCTTTTCTCCAGGCTGAACAGGTCCCTCAGCCCTTCCTCATCACAGAGATGCTCCAGCCCCTCATCATCCTCGCAGCCCCTGCTGGACTCTCTCCAGCAGTTCCAAGTCCTTCTGGAACTGGGGGGCCCAGAAGTGGGCCCAGGACTCCAGATGCCTCTGGAGCCACACTGTCCCACAGCACAGACAGCTGGTGGGGGCTGCCGTTGAAACCTGGCCCTAGGGATGTTTCTCTCCTCGACCAAGCAGGCTTTGAGCAGGCTTCAGTGGAACACACTCATCAAGATGGGGCATTTCTCAAGGTGAGATGGCTCTGAAGGGGAATGGGACACATGCCAGAGGAAGAGGAGGAGCCAGACACCCAACTTACACAACCCTAGACCCACACTGATCTGACACATGGGCCAACGGCTTAGAAATAAGGCAACAATAAGGCTTTTGATATAAGGTGAAGGAAATAAGGTGACAATTCATACATCTGGAGACCAGGAACTGGGTCGACACTACAAACACCATCCTTCACACTGGAATTGCGCAAAACCTTCTTGCTTCTGCAGCCAGAACTATCAAGGTGTTCCCAAGCTCTGCCAGGCACAGAGCGGGTCTCAGATCTCTGCTTTTCTTCAAAAACACCCTGTGACAACAGGCCATCTCCAAGACCAAGGCCAAAAGCAACGACCAGGTGATTTTGCTGCAGGGATGGAACACACCAACAGTGTCTGCTGTGACCCTTCTCCTCCACTGCAGGTCAAGGGGGCCCAGGGCAGAGGCTCTGCTCACCTTTCCCATCCTGGAAGTGCTGGTGATAAGAATGGGTCCTCCTTACATCTCAGTCTTAAAAGAATTTCAAGTCCAACTGTCAAACCTCACTGGTACGGTCCCACTGCCATCAGCAGGACAGCACATGTTTAATTAAGGGCAGGATCAGACTCTGTGGCAAGGAAAATAATTACAACCCTCCTGGTGATTCACGAGCAAGAGGAGGGCCTAGCTTCTCAAGCCACCATGGGCTAGGCGCGCAGCAGAGCTCCACTGTGGTCCCCAGCCAGATGGGGTGCAGAGGACGGTCACTGCGCACAGGAGGGGTCTGTCGGCAGTGAAATGCAGCTCCTCAAAACCAGATCACAGATCTGAGCCTTGTGCTTCATTCCCATTTTCCCATCCCCATTTTCCTGGTGAAACAGGGGCTTGACATCTTAAGCATCGCCCACGGGGGAAGCAGAGACTCTGCCGTGTGCTCTACGGGACACGCGTGTCTGCCTCACCACTCTTGGAGAAGGGTGAAGAGAACTCTCTGATGAGAAAAGGAGCTCATCTCCAAGGGCTGTGCCGAGGGGTGGCCTGTGGGGACAAAGAGCTGGATGAGAGGGACTCCAGTGGAGCTGGAAGCAAATCTCACAAAGCAAAACTGCTCTGGGAACTGATCAGCTCCGAGGTCAACCTCAGTCCTGCCAAGTAGCTCTGCTCAAAGCCAACACCTTGCAGGTGAAGCCACAGAACCTGAAAGTCTTCTGCCCCCGTGGCCAGGCAGCTCAGGCGGGACGCCAGCCCTGGCTGCGTCACCAGAGCATGAGCTCCAGACACACCTCTCCCTGTGCTGGGAGAAAATGAGATATGCTCCCAGAATGGGTAGATCCAAGAAGAATCACTCCACCTGATGGAAGGTAACGGAGTCAATGGCACCAGAGAGGAAAAAAGTGATGGCCACTGCTAGGAAGTGAGAAGACCAGTCTGGAGGTCCAGCAGTGGTGGCACAGCTGCCATTGCCTGGGCAGGGCCTGGTGACAGCTACCCAGAGACTTGTCCTGCCCCACTGAGCAGGAGTGGGACAAAACCCCAGAATTCAGACCCATTTCCCAGCACAAACAAGGAAGGGATCTTCCCAAGTAACTAGCTCTGACTATAGCAGTGTTTCATTCTCCACTCCTTGCAGCATCTGAAAAAAAGATACTGAGGGGCTGGAAAGAGTCCAGAGAAGGGCAAGGGAGCTGGTGAGGGGTCTGGAGACCAAGTGGAAGGGTCTGGAGAACTTCTGAGGAGCAGCTGAGGGAGCTGGGGGAGTTCAGCCTGGAGAAAAGGAGGCTGAGGGGAGACCCCATCACTCTCTACAACTCCCTGAGAGTGTAGCCAGATAGTTTGGTCTCTTCACCCAAGGAACAGGCAATGGGACAAGAGGAAATGGCCTCAAGTGGGGCCAGGGGAGGATTAGGATGGAGATTGGGGAAAATTCCTTCCTGGAAACAGCTGTGAAGCCTTGGCAGAGGCTGCCCAGGGCAGTGGTGGATTCACCATCCCTGGAGGGATTGAAAAGCCAGGCAGATGTGGTGCTGAGGGACATGGGTCAGTGGTGGGTTGGTCAGTGCTGGGTCCATGGTTGGACTCCACAGTCCCTTCCAACCTAAATGATTCCAGGATTCTATCTGCCCCAGATACTGGACTGGCTTTAGCCTCTTCTGGCTACAAGCACGATAACCACAAGCACCTGAAAGGCAGCAACAGCAGCGTCCCACAGAGCAGTGGCCGAGCTCCAGGCACAGCAGCCTCCGGCCACGGGTCTGCAGCTGATGGCCACGGGCACCCACCCTCCCTGTGCCTCAGCAGGGATAGACAAGGGGGGATCTCTCCTTGCCTGCCCACCCCAGGCAGCCCCAGGCTGAGAAGGAGAGGCTGGGACGGGGCACCAAGCACCACGAACACCAGTGGCCCTGCTTGCTCCCACGCACCAGGGCTAGGAGCAGACGGACCCTGCCCCATGGCTGCGCTGCACAGCCCTCCCCAGCGCAGACCGGCCGGATTTCCCACTATTTAACCCCGTGTATCAGACCCTGAGGAATGTACTTCAAATATATAAAAGTACTTAAGCGTCAGGAACGCATTCCAGATAAGACAAAGCAAGTTGTCTCCACGCCAAGGGCTCTCCAACTGCTTCTTCCCAGGTGGTGGAGCGGGACCTGAGGAACGCAGTCCCCTCTGGGGCCAGACACCGCTCCCCAGGCTGGAGCAGTGGCATCTCGGGTCCCAAATGCAATGACAAAGTAATTCGGGGCCACAGAGAGGAAACCCCCAAGCCAGAATTAGCTAATGAAACCGCAATTAACACCTTGCTCTTAGAGAGAGCTGCGGGGGGGTTTCCTGACTGAAGCAGTTCATGGCCAGGCTGCACTTCAGACACAGGCAGCACCTACCATTGCACCCAGAAAGGGTCCCTCCACCGAGCTCAGCAAAGAAGCAAAACCGAATACAACCCAAGCACTATCCACAGCACTCTCCCCCTTCCTTATCTACTCCACCAGGACGAGAGGGAAGGGTTTGGCACTGAAAGAGGGGAGATTGAGGTGAGATCTGGGGAGGAAACTCTTTGGTGTGAGGGTGGTGAGAGCCTGGCCCAGGTTGGCCAGAGAAGCTGTGGCTGCCCCATCCCTGGAGGGGTTCAAGGCCAGGTTGGAGGGGGCTTGGAGCAACCTGGGCTGGTGGGAAGTGTCCCTGCCCAGGGCAGGGGGTAGCACTGGATAGCCTTTAAGGTCCCTTCCAACCCAAACCATTCCATGATCCTCTGACCAAAGAAGGGTCAACTAGCAATTACAGAAAAGTAATTAACTTATCTGTTAATGCCACAAATATTAGCAACTGGGAAAAACGCCAAGAGTTATACAATGACCTGTTCCCATTGTTTCAAACAGGATTGTGTTTTCTTGAGGTGGGAATCATATCAACCTGTGAGTTTATACAACAAATGCATCTCCAGCACCATAAAACAAACAAACAAAGAAAAAACCAAACAAATAAGCTCTAACCCTGAAACTGGGAAACCGAGACACAGCAGAGGAGACCAAGTTCATTAATTGGTAGAGAGGAAAGTGTTTGGACTCCAGCGGACCGTGCACTCGGGGTTTGTGGGTGCACATTTAGGGGACTGGAGAAGCCTTACAGAAGAGTGCAGTGTCCCTGGGTGGAAGGGGACGGCAGGAGATTCTCAGACAGAGAAGACACAAACAACTCCTCTCAACAGGAAAAGCACAAGGAACAGGAAGGTGCTCCCAGGGGAGCACCATGAAATACCCTGAATAAGACATGGCAAAAGGAGGAGTCAGAAACCACACAGGACCTTGTGATGTGAGAGCTGTGTGGCTATCACATCCCTCTGCCCTGCCACCGTCTCCCACCACCCACCACTGCTGCCCGCCTCGTCCCTGCTCCTGCCAGGGAGATGGTGCAACACGGGTACGAAAGCAAGGAATGTTGAGGGGAATGTACATAACGGGTCAGAGGAGACCTGAGGAGGTTAACCCAGATCTGCCTCTACCTCTCACCATCACTGGAACACCCGCTAAATCACTCCTGGCAGACATTTGACAACAGCCAGAGAGAATAAGGAGGGATCTTGGAGGTGCCAGCAGATCAGGTCATAAGCAAGAGCTCTTTGGGGCCACTGTGATACCACGCTTGCACCTCCTGGACCACAGCAAGGGAGGTGACCCCACGCCAGCCACTGTCACCGAGGAATGGGAGGGATTCCAGAGGTGTGGACCCCTCTGGTGCAGCCAAGGCACCCCAGGACATGGGAGATGTCATTAACCAGCCAGCAGAGATGGGGTCTCTGGGTTTACTGAGCCCAGGGGAAGGGCTGAGAAGGTGCTTCCACCAGTGATCTCCCTCCATCCTACAAAACCAGCGAGAAGGAAGATTTGGCGAGAAGCAGTCCCATTTAGGCCACAGCCATCAAAGTCTTCCCTAACTCCTTGCTTCCCTGACCCTCCTTGCCACCCAGCATGCTTTTTACTTTGCTGTCATCCCCTTGTGAGCTTTCTCTGAGGCCTGAGCCCCTTTTGGGATCCCCATGGGGCAGGACGTCGGCACACTGTCCGACTACATGCCCTGGAGCTCACAGGGAAGGGAATATCAGCGGTCAACTCTTATTTGTTAACCTTAAAGCATAAAATCACTTCCGTGTTCCTCTTTCCTGCTCTCTTGTTTGTATGCCCAGTGATTCCATGTCCAAGAGTTTTATTAGCTTTTTTTTCCACATTTGAGCTTATACTCGGCTGTTACTGCTCCAGCACAAATCCCAAATTCCCCTTGTCACCCCACGGGATCTATAAGACAGAAAGTTACTGCTCAGAGGGAACACGACGAGGGTGAAATGTCCTGCATATATTTCAGCTTCTGGGCAGCAGCAGACCCAGAACACCGAGCTTTTGGAGCAACAAACGCACATCCATCTGTACACATTAACTCACGGGGCTCCTGAGCTCCTGGAAGGAACAGCGAGGCCTGCCAACCCTGGGCACAGGTCTCCCAACAAGCAAGTCAAACCAGTTTTCTCGACTGGTTTTGTTAAACAAATGCTGCTTGCAGTTCTGACGGGAGGATTCACAGGCAGAGGGAGAGACCTTGCCCACCCCACACTCAGCCTTGGTGGGCTTCAGGGCTGGAGGAGGAGCCCATGCCCTCATGACCTCCTGGACTTTCTCAGGGAAGGGCTGTTAGCCCAGAGAGATTAAAAGGAGCAGCTTTACTCCTCCATGGAAGTAAATAAAACCCAAGATCCTCCTTGCAGGCCCCAGATGCCAGGAAATTAAAAGCTGCTCTTAATTAGCTTTGCAAGGCCCCACCTTGTCTTGGGAAAGTGACAAACAGGGCGCTGGCATTTCACGCTGCTCCGGCAGCAGGATCCCAGGCTCCGGACAAGGGACACTGACTCTCGCCCCAGGCCAAGGGCAGTTGAACAGGAGGAACCTGGAACCCGCTCGGCTCCTTCCAGCCCCGAAACGGCCTTGCCAAGGTGCAAACGGCAACAAGCCAGGACGGGAAGGGACCTGCACTGGACCTAAAAGGCCTCCCCTCCCTGGTGCTCCGGCTGGGTGTCTGTCCCTTGGGAGCTTTCAGTGGCAGTGAGAAAAAAAAAACACCTTTCTGCACTGGGCCAAATTTATCATGGGAGCTTTAGTAAGGAAACAGCGAAGCAGAAAAACTGTACAAAAACCTCAGAAAACAAACCCTCCATCAGACACCCCTAGGGCGTGTCTCTCAGCACCACCACTGTTCAAACACTTGGTATCACAGAATGGCTTGGGTGGGAAGGGACCTTAAAGATCATCTACTTCCAACCCTCTGCCCTGGGCAGGGAAAAATCAAACTTAGCTCTTCAGTTTCCTCCTTTTCCCCTGTCTACACGACCCCTCAGTCTCCACACCTCACTGCACTTCCCACCCAGGACTTCTTCCTGCAGAAGGTTTCCAGTGGACCTGTCCCTCCTCATGCTGACACAGAGGAGAGGTCTCCTCCCTCCTCCGCATCGCCTTGTTCGTGGCTCTTAGTCCCTGCCCAGATCCACCTTCTCCTCCTCCTGCACCAGGTCCCACCAGCTCTGCTCCACCCGGGTTTCCTCCTGCCTCTCCCTTGTTCCTCCCCTACTCCAAACCCGAGGGCTTCTCTGAAAACCCAGCACGCTCCACTCCTTGGCTGTGACCAGTGCCATCCTCTGAATCCCTCCTCCAAATTCCAGACAGCACTTGATCATTCCATTCCGGTGAGACCTGCACCCCTCAAGTGCTCACCGAGAGTGGACTAAAGGAGTCCGGTGTTTTTTGTAGCTCTAATGTAATAATTTAGTGGGCTGTACCCTCGAAACTGATGTCCCTGCGGTTTATGCTGATGCCGTAGCATGCGACACGCTCACGGTCCTGCAGAGATCACTTTGTGCAAGGCAGGAAGAGCAAAAGCCAGCACAGAGCAAGGCATTCCCCCCTCTGGGGTGCAGACACCCTCATGAACTTACCAAATGGAATTTATCATTTTTTATTAAATCGTGCCCTATCATCCTGGCAGCAAATCCCTGCAACGCGGCAGCAGATGCTCCTCATGCAGATTTAATCTACCGCTTCAAACCGCCAGAGCGTGGCCACCATGGGGAAAAATCAGGACCCAAAACCGGCAAGGTTCACATGGGACAAGTAGAAAAGAAGGAAGAGCAGAGAGAAGAGCACTTGGCAGGAATTCTACAGGACGGAGAGGAACAAGCCTTGGCTTCTACAGCTCGGAGAAGAGCACTCAGCAGTGGCAGCAGATCATCGGTTAATCAGATCAGGAGCAAGGCAGCAGCAGCAGGAAGGAGACATGGGAAGAAGTTCTGCTACGGAGGAAAATGGTGCCTCAGAAAGAGCTCTGAACTCTGGAATAAAGACCAATAAATGTGCCAGGCGGAGGTGGCCTGGTGGTAGGCGCTAGGGAAGAAAACCCAGAGAAGAGGGGTCAGGTAAATCTTAGCATTTTCCATAGCAGTTGTTTGCTCCCTGCAAAACAAGGCCTTTCCAAATGCCAGCCGCCCCTCCACCCCTTTACTCCCAAAAACACTTCCACACGGACGCTTTCCCCAAAAACCCTGCTTGAACTCTCAAGAAACAAACTTGCTGTGGTCAAACTTGCTACCAAAGACTGTATATGCTCTCTTATTCATGTTTTTTCCGACTGCTCTCCTCTCCTGACCCTACTGGCACATCCCAGTATCCCTCTGAGCCCTTCTCCCAGGGAAGGGGCACACACAGCCCTGTTCAGTTAAATAAACACATTTCCCCCCATCTTCCTTCGTGGTACGCACCAATCCTGCTCCCAGCATCCCTCTCACACAACAGGCATGTTTCCATGGAGGAAAGTGTCCTCCCTACCCAACCAAAAGCCTCTCCATCGCCCTCCCGCAGGGAAAACACGTGCCCACATGCACTATTGCCATCCCCTCTTTCTCTGGTGGAAGGATAATTTATTTTCAGCTTTCACCCATATCCACCTTGTAGAACACGCAGATTCATACTCCTGTGTCAGGTTTCTGACCCCAACAGTAACATCCATTAATAATGTCCCTCCTACCCATGATTTGTGTGCCTGGGACTAAAAAGTGCCCCATGTCACTGCTTGGGTAATTTCTGTGAGCACAGAACATTAGGACACACCTCAAGGTGGATCTGACCTTGTGTCCTCATTCCACCAAACTGCAGACCTCCTTCTCAGCTGCCTCTAGACCACCCAACCATTGCTGGAGGCAACTTGGGAGGCAACTGTTTCTGCCCGCTCTTCCTGAAGCATCTCCAGGGCACAGCATCTCCAGGCAGCACCCACCAGCTCCTTAGACTTCTTCAGGAGCAGCTTCAGGGGTGCTTTGCTTGTGACCCCTCCTCGTTCCACACACGTCACCATCCCTGGAGGGACTGAAAAGCCGGGCAAACGTGGTGCTGAGGGACATGGGTCAGTGGCAGGTTTGTCAGTGCTGGGTTGATGGTTAGACTCCATGAGCTGAAAGGTCCCTTCCAACACAGACAATTCCACGATTCTACGTCTGACTCTCACCTTGTGTGTGAGGGAGAGGGCGTTCAGGTTTTCCTAGGGATGGGGTGATGCCCGCCATGACTGGAGAAAGCCCAATGGAGCTGCAGTCAGCACTGGACATGGACGGGCACGAGTACAGCGAGTCCAGAACAACACTTCCTCTGAGTCTCTCCCGGGATGTACAGCACAAACAAGACTGTGTCCTCATTTTCGGTCATTTTCTCTTCCATGGACTGGTCCACTTCTTTCCAGAACTCATGTAAACCTTGAGCATCCATTACCTCATACACTAAGTAGTTCCACACTTCAGCTTAACTACACTTTGCATGAAAAGTTATTTCACTTATTCTGAACTGAGCCCTTTTGGGTTTCACTTCATGCTCCCTGGCCCTCCTGCAGGAAGAAACAGCAGTCAGTTGCTCCCTGTTCATTCCCTCCAGGACATCTGTGATGCTCCAGACCTCTGTCCTCTGATGGAGGAGTGGTGCTACCTTGTCCAGACTGAAGAGACCTTGTAAGCATTCATTTTCCTTGTGCAGAAGCCACTGCGTACTGGGTCTGACCATGCCATTTCCAACTCCCTACTCGCTGCACCTCTTCTGACTTCACTGCATCTCTTTTGAGCCTAGAGGACAAGAACCTTACCCGTCTGTTCTCTATTGGTTTTCCAGTAATTCCTTGCCAGAAGTCTAAAACTTTTGGGGAAATCAAACACCAGAGGGAACCTGGGAAAGGTCATGGTGAGAGCTCTTGATGCTCCCAAGCCAAAGAGACCCAATGCCTGGAGGAGTTAGACCACAGCGTTCACAAATAGAAGCTCTTTGGTGACAGAGACAAGGTGCTTGGGACAGACACAGAGCACCTCCTGTCACAGGCAGGATTAGCTCTACCCGATCACAAGGTAAATAAAATGTCAGTATAAAATTTGCATTTATGATCCAAAAGATACTCTCCAAAAGCTAAAGAAAACCCAGCAACATCCTGATCCAAATGCCTCCTACGTAAAGGCAAAGCAGGGCTGTGACTACTCGGGACAGTAAGGAGCTGAGCAGCGCAAGGACTGGCAGGTTCACTGGGGTGTGTCACAATCAGCCTCCTCTGCAGAGGAGACTTACGCTCATTCATGAGCCCCAACCTGCCTCTAACACACATTTTCCAGGAGTTTGAGAAATATCTCCGCCTAAAGTACAGCGAGATCCCCAGATGCACGACGGAAGGGAGCTGGTGAATTATCACGCGTGTCTCCACACCCGAGCAACGTGCCCTCACAGCTCAATCCCACAGCAGCCCGGCGTGAGGCACACCAGCAGGAAAGACAGAGAGAACGCAGAAATATTAGAGCCATCAGGAGATCATCAAGAACGTGCTGTTTCTGTAGAAGGGAATCTGCTTAGGTAGGAATGCATAAATTGTACAGTTTAACAAAACTCAAATTACCTTGGCCTGAATCAAAAATGAGTTTTTTGTTTTCGTGTTGTTTGGTTTTTTCCCCCCACAGAATTCATGGCAAATTTCATAACATGTCAGTAATTCCAATAAAAGGTAATTTTAGTTAAAAGGTTAGTCTGTATTTACCGACTCTCTTATTTTTCTCTCTAGCCAAAGTAACACTTAACTAACTTTTCAAACACAGTACCATTTCCACAGGGGATACATGGTAAAACTTCCCCCAGAACACCCTATAGCCCAGTAACGTCTTATAGCCACCTCCTTCCCGAGAGGCAGGTTCAAATTCCAGCTTGTCTTTGGTATCCTGTGCTCCAGATCTCCCACCAGCGAGGGAACATCACTGCTTTAGGGTGCAAGCTCAGGAGCTCAGCCCCCTCCCAAGACTCCTGTCTTGTGGAAGCCAACCCTTTGGGTGTTGGAGACGGCCAGGTCTGGGGAGCAGATCCCCATTCCCCTGCTCCTACAGGGAAACCACCTGGGCAGGGTGCGTGGCAGCACGCTGAGGGGTCACCACCCGCGTTACCTGCACAGAGAAGAGAGCTCTGCAGCTCCACACAGCCGGGGAAGAGGTTCCCAGTGCAGGCTGGAGTCCCAGATAATCGGTGTAGAGCACCTCTACTGCTTTTAATAAAGTTATCTGGCACGTCGTGCGCTTTGGGGACTAAACCAGAGTTTTGAAACTGACGCTGTGCTTTGCGGAGCAGCGAGTGTAGTGCATAGGGCTCCCGGTTTCCACGCAGGGTTTACCCTTGGTGGGCAGGAGACCCCTCCACCGGGAAGGAGACCCCTTCATCGGGAGGCCGAGACCCCCCCTCCCGAGGCCAGGGGGTCCCGAGCCTGCCCAGCGCCTGCGGGGAGCGCGGAGCCCCACCGGGCCCGGGCTGAGACCGAGTGAAGCCGCGCTCCGCACCGAGAGCTCGGCGCGGCCGGGCGGAGGCCGCTGCCGGGAGCAGGGCCGCGTAGGCCGGGGTAGCGCCGGCGGCAAGGGGCGGCCTCCCACCGGGCCGGGCCGGGCCGGGCGGCGCTCCCCGGGGCCGGGCCGCGGCCTCACCTTGGGCAGCTCCCGCAGCTGGTTGGCGTCCAGCAGCAGCTCCTCCAGCGAGCGGCTGTAGCGGTAGATCTCCTCGGGCACGGCCTGCAGCGAGCAGTGCCGCCGGTCCAGCGCCTCCACGTGCCGGTTGCAGCGCCAGAGCGGCGGCATGCACCGCAGCA
>NW_015090871.1:146723-202155 GCF_001431845.1 Calidris pugnax | reverse complement strand
GCCATGAGGCGAGGCCCGGCGCAGCCACCGCCCCTGCCCGGCCCCGGGGCCCGCCCGCCGTGGGGCGAGGCCCGGCCCAGCTGCCGCCCGCAGGGACCGGGAGATCTGGCCTGGCCTGGCGCTGCGGGCGGCCCGCCCGCCGTGAGGCCAGAGCGGGCCCAGCCGAGCCCAGCGGCCAGGACCCACAGGCCCGGCCCAGGGTGGGCGGGCGGCGGGGGAAAAAACCGGGGGAAAAAACCCCTGCTCCCGCTGCGCTGCCTTCACCCACCAGAAGTAACGTCCAAAGGGAAAAACAACCCAGATTTTGTTTATACAGGTTTCCCAAATAATATAAAATCATAGAATTGTCACTATCAGATCGTCGAGTTCAACCATCAACCTGACACAAAAACCATCACTAAAAGGTACCGCTAAGCAAATACATACACACACTCTTAGCTGGCAGCAGCTGGATATCAAAGTTTATAATATGAGGCACTATTGGAAAAATACCTTTAAAAAACCCTATGCCACTGAGGGAAGTTCTGTGAGGCATCAACATTTCTCTTTTGGATGAAGAGCCAGACTATCGCTAGTCCCTGTGAGCCATCAGGAGCATGAAATGGGCTGTGAGGAGCGTTGGAAGGATGGCGACATGCAGAGGAACACAAATCGATGGGGACGCAGCGGAGACCTGGAAAAGGGCTGCAAAAAGGGGAAATAAAGAGCATCCACAGCCATCTCCATCTCCCCAGGCACAGCTGGTCTGAAATCCACACTTGTGGCCAGTTCCGGGACACACAGTGCCGCTTCGCAAGAAAAGCATAAAGTCCAAAGTAAGTTGTTACCTCTAAGTTGGCCGCAGGACACTGTGGGCCTCCTTGTGCTCATCTGCACTGCTTTCACACTTCCCTGCTCTCTTCATCACTCTTTGCCTTTCTTGCCCAGTAATTTCTGCTCATTTTGGAGAACAAGCCATATGGGAGTTCAGCCTGGAGAAAAGGAGGCTGAGGGGAGACCCCATTGCTCTCTACAACTCCTCTGAGAGGAGCAGTTTTCTGTGATGGTACCTCGTTACGCTCAAGTGCTCGGCTGCTGCAGAGCGGATGCTGTGTGTGAGAGCACCCTTCCCCTTAAAAGCTCAAACCACACAGTTTTCTGTTTTCTCTGGAAAATTGCACCCCATTTGCCACACAGTTCTACTAAATGAGAAGTTCGCTGGGGAGCTTGGACCTAGAGCATGTCCTGAGAAAAGAGCTCTTTCTGTTGCAGGCTGCTGCCCTAGACCAGCTGGGCTTTTCTACTCTCTTCCTTCAGGCTCAGCACCCCCTGGAATATTCCTGGATCTATCCCCCATGGAGACACCTGGAACCCTTCAGCGGGAAGGTCACTTGAAACAGGCCCAGAAACGAGGTTTTTCCTAAGAAGCCCCAAGTGCTTCCTGGCTGGAGGAGGGTCAGAGAAAGCGGGAGAAGCTGAGCTGCGTACGGGAGCTCTGATGGCAGCCCCCCTGCGCTGCTCCACATTCCCAAAGTGCTGAGAAATTTGCCAGCTCCAGGGCCATGTGGTGGAACGGAGGATTTAGCTGGTGCTGCATGGATTGGCACAGCCTCTAATTTGCGAAAACCCTTACCCCTACGTCCTTGGTGTCTGAAGCACATTCGTTCCACGCTTGCCTTGTTTCACCCTTTTGTGTAGGAACCTGCCGGGGGCAGGATGGGCCTTTTGACCAGCAGAGCTGTCACTTCCCCCAAGTCCACTTGGTCTGTTCTGTAGAAAGCAAGGACAGAGGAAAACTGCAGGTGATGCAGCCCATTTGTGGAAAACTAACCAACTGCCAAGGCGGTCTTGTGAACGCTGTGGGGAAAAGACTACCAAGGGGAAAGAAGCTGGGTCAGAGAGAACAGGAGACCCAGAGCTTCAAGGATCAAGCTCTTCTGCAGCGGTCCCCAGGGATCACAGGTTACATCTCAGAGGAAATAAGGGCACCCCCAGTGCAAAACGCTCATGCAAGAGGGAGATCTTCACCAGGTCTTTGCAGGAAAGAGGCATCACAGAGAGGTCTAAGATCGATGGGCACAGAAGGGATAAAGCTGAAGCTCTGCTTCAGGATCCATGTGAGAGATCCAGGCATGGACTGTCAGGAAAGACTCTGAGGCTGCTTGGGAAGCAAGTCCCCACACTTGCCAGCGAGATGTCTGGTAATCAGCTCGTACAGCAAAAAATAACAATCCTTGGCTGTCAATCAGGTTATTTCACCACCCTTGTGTTTGGGGAGAGAGAAAGGACTATTGTCTTCAAAGCATGACTCCTAACTCACTGGCCTTCTACAGGACTATTAAGTCCTTTTTTCTCGCTAAGTCTGCTCGTTCAGAGGGATGGGACTCAGCCTGTGTCACTCATACATAGTCCTGTCCTCCTGGCTGCCTCTGGGACAGCCCCATAGCCACAAACTGAGTATCTGCACCAGAGACAGCACTTACAGGAAAAGGCTGCCGAATCAGATTTTACCTTACTCATACTGGAAGCTGAACCTGGAATTTACCTGGCATGAAGACGATGTGGACAGACAGTCTGTCCAGGTACCAGTGAGATACTGGAAAACCTTGTGTACTTATTTGGCGCAGACTGCTACTTCCCGAATTATCTGGTCTCCTCCTGCTCAGCTTCTACGCAGGAGTACACCAATAATCCTCAGGATTTACAGACTTTAAACCTGTCCACAAGTCAACAGCAGAACTAGACAAAGAACGGCATTGCTGCTGTTAAGGCCCTGGGCCAAAGGAAACAGGGTGTTGTGCAGCTCTCCAACGGGGAGTGTATGCGCAGGGTTTAAGCTGGGGATTAGTGACCCCTTTGCCCGAGCACTCAAATCTGAGGCCAGTGACTCAGGAAAAAGCTTCAGAGCCGGGGCAGGTTGGGCGGGGAGAAACGGGAGGGACAGACATGGGAATGGGCTGGAACCAGTTTAAGATGAATTCAGATGAAAGTCTCACAGCATCATTAAATATCTGACGGAGATTATCCAAGCACCCGCATTCCTTGGGACAAGACCTCAGGCTGGGATCCCGCAGAGGCAGGAGAGGTTTCCCAGCAGAGGCACAGGAGTTTGTGAGCTCTTTTCCCCATTTGCTGAAATCACCCAATGGAAAACCTGAGAACCAAACCCGCAGCATGGGTACCAGCTTTCTGTGGGGATTCTCCTCTCACCTCCATGGAAGTGGTATCCTCCCTAAGCCGTGCCTCTGGCTGCCCTCCTAGAGACCTGAGGTCTCTGGCCCCTGGTAAGGAGCCAGTGATGCTGATCAAGGCGTGAAGGCCACCGAGAGCAGCCGTTTGGCCTCTGCTGTCCACCAACGTTGCTTCCTTTGGGGATTAGGGAAGAGGAGCTCTGTACTGGCCGGGCCCAGTCTCTAAGCTCCAGCACTCTGGCAAAAAGTTTTCATCCTCACCCCAAACATTTTTGGGATGTTCTCACTAAACCCTAGTGCCTCCTCTAGCAGTTTCACTGAATTTCACTGAATTTTAGAGTTGGAAGGGACCATAGAGATCATCTAGTCCAACCCCCCTGCTAAAGCAGGATTGCCTAGAGCTTGTCAGAGCGTGTTACTCAGGACTGCATCCAGGTGGGTCTTGAAAATCTCCAAAGAAGGGGACTCCACAACCACCAGTTGCCACCAGAGCGAGCCATTCAGTGGTTTGCGTGGCTGCACCTGGGAAGCTTTGCTGCCATAAATAAGGCAAGGAACCCACCCAGCTCCCAGTTCTGTTTCTGTTCTGGTACTGGGTAAGTCACACATGCTCCATTTCAGGATACATAGGGGGTCTCCGTGACACACCACAGCTACTGTGATCATCATTGGGTACAGGCACAGGGAAACACACAGCCCCCTGAACTACAGGAAGACAAATCTGGACAGGTTTAGCCTCCTCCTGTCTTTCAGGCAACTACTGCAGACCCGTGCCTGAAGCTTAACAAGACGGGGGCAGTTCTCTGTCCTAATTCAGGGCTGTCCAAGGTCCCTCTGTGTGGCACCCACCGCACTGCGCAGCCTGCTGTGATCTGCAAACTCGCTCAGGGGGTGCTTGATCCCCTTCTCTGTGACATTAATTAAAACATGGCACAGTCCTAGTGCAGTCACCTGAGGGACACTGCTTGTTACTGGTCTCCACTGGGACATGGAGCTGTTGACTGCAACTCTTTGGATGCCACCACCAGCCAGTTCCTCGCCCATCAACAGTTCACCCACCATACCCACATCTCCTCCCGTTCCCTTACACAGACGTCAGGAAGATGGTACCCGGGGCCACGGAGAGGGTGAGATGGCCTTTTGTCAGACACCTGACTCGTCAAGACATTTATAAAGTTAATTTTGTAAAATACCATCTTGGCAGCCACGTGAGATGGATGGTGCACAAAGAGCTGCTGATCAGCACTCAGGCTGTCAGTCTTTAACCTTCACTCTCCTCTCACATCAGCTTTTCCCCACTTTGGCTTTTTACACCATCAGCATCATGAAGAAACCTCCAGCACGATCTTTGTGCCCCTGAACCCAGCCGAGAGGAGCAAAGAGCAGAGAGTGGGAAGCAGAGGGACCAACTGTGTCACAGGAGAGGCGTTTTGGTTTTCTTTAGCAGGAATAATCAAACTCCGGAACAATTACAAATAGTGGATCTTCTCCTGCATCACAAAGAAAAGCAGCAAAGCAGCTGTGCTGCCTCATGAAACTGGGGCAAACAGCAATGCCAGTATAAAAAGAGGTAAATTGAGATTAATCATAAATAAAGTGCAAAATAAAATACAATCTCTAGCCTACAACAGAAGAAGAGTTCTTTTGAGTGTTTGAAACAAAATTAAAAAAAAATATTTTTAAAAACAACTCCAAGCCTCAAAGCCACCTGCGGCTGCAGCTCAGCTCCCAGTCCCCTACCGAGGCTCCTTTGAGACCGCTCTTCCTTCATTGGAATTCCTAAACTCATCCCACTCTTTTCTCCAGGTGTGTGCTATGTTCCAGTAGTGCACAACCACAATACAGCAGCCCCTTACATACCTGAAATAATTAATGAGTTAATTCTGTTCCTACTCATTAGCTAGACAGAAAGATTACTAAAATAAATGCATTTAAACTTTGTAAATATTACTAACGCTTTCAGTTCTCACTCCCCCCCCGACCCTCCTTCCCAGTGAGGTGTGTGCCCATACCCCTCCTGAGTACCAGGGGGGTTTATTTTGTAAAAGCACTATGTGTGCTGCTGTTGGCACCGCTCGTGCTCCCAGCCCAGTGCTGCAGCCGGATGCACTGTTCATGTTTTGGCACATTAGAGGGTAATTCTGACCCACCCACAAAACCCTGAGGCCCAAACGACAGCGTCACAACAAAGCTGATGTGAACGCTCCAACCAGGCCCAGCTCCAGCTCCCGAGGCCGAGCTCAACATGTGGGTCCTCGGCACAAAGCTCCCTCCCAGCACCACCCAAGCTCCCCCCCGACCTGGTTTTTAATCCCCCAGCAGCCAAGGGTGCTGCTAAAACACTTTACGAAGAGACTCCCTCCTCTGCTCAACCATTTCTGGCCATCTCTGCAGAAAAGGGTTATTCCAGCCCCTAAAACGTGTGGTGGGACCTGGACCCGAGGGGTTCTGAAGCGGCCCCAGCGTACGGTAGGAACAGGAGCAGCGGCCACTCTTGGGGCTCCAGCCCCCGTGGGGGAGACGTAGCCCCTGTCACACACACACAGATGCACAACGGCTTTCTTTGCGCTTTTATCCAAACTACAGGTACATCACAGAGATCTGTGCCCACCCTGGAGCGCTCCTTACACATGGCTAAAAAAGAAGGGGGCAGGCAGAGGGGGCGGGGGCCGAGTCTCTCGAGCAGAGTTCATGCGGACAGGTCACTGTTGTCGAACCTCTCCTGGTCGTACACCTCCGCCACCACCTTCCTCCCTGCGAACCAGCGCCCGTTCAGGGCCTGAATGGCTTTGTGAGTCTCTGAGGCCATGGAGAACTCCACAAAGATCTTCACGATGATCTCGGCGTCCTCCTCCTCTCCTTGCTTCTCCTGGTAGATGATGACCCTGTTCACAGCCCCAAATTTGCCGCATTCTTCTGTCACCTCTCCCTCCAGGTCATCATCAATGTCCTTTGGGTCCACCATGTTGCGAAGCACCATCACAGTGGACTGCAGAGAGGAGGCCAAGACAGAAGGATCAATACCCCCAGGAGACACTGAGTTACATTTGCAAAGCCACATTAGGCCGTGCAGCGTCCCTGAGCACCACCAGAACACCCACTGCTATGGCATTGCAGTGTAATCCATGGAACCAGTAAAGTCCCACCTTCTCAGGGATAAATTACTACATTTTCTCCCCAGGCATCAAAAGCACAAAGGTATCTCCTTCACTGGGAGCTGAGCTGTGGCCTGGCCTCAGCTGGGTGCCAGCTCCTGTGCTTTTCCTGGACACATCTTTGAAGCACAAGTGATTTGGAAGCCTCTATCATTTTCCTTGTGCTGTTCCTGTCCAGTTATTTTTTGCTTTCTTATCTTCAACACCACCATCCTGTCTTTTAAAAAAACAAAATTTCCTTGGCTCTAGATCCAGTAGAAGGATTAACCAAGTTTTTTACACCTCTGACAAGTGCTGGTTGGCTGGGTATGTTCGTTACAGGGATAACGACAGCCCCTTCCCAGACACTCCCTCACCCCCCAGTCTATGAATCTATTGCTCTGTTTAATGTTCTGAGTTTTTCTATGTTTCATTCTTGTCCTCTCTCTCATCGTAACTTCCATGAAATTTTACTTTGAAAACAGCTCAGAATTTCATCTTCCTGTAAAAGGCTGTGGGGAAAAGGTGGACTCAACAGTTTGGAAGAGGTTGCCCCTGACTGTGGGCCAGTCTCACTTCTTGAATTATAAGTCAAAAGGCCCCCGTGATGCTAAGTAAAAACACAGTTCCACCAGAGACACCTCCTGGCCAAGGCTCTCTGGCCTGGGGACTGATCCAAACCCTCTGAGGAGATCCTCAGAGGAAGAACCACAAGCAGTACGTGAGCAGGAGCCCTTGTGGTCCCAGTGAGCCAGATGTCCTGCAGGAAGCCCACACACAGACCATCAGACCTCTGCCACATTAAGACAACTCTAAACCCAGTAGCCTCATCTGGTGACAACTGGGACCAGCCCAGGAGGTCACACCCCGCTCACCTCCTGTTTCCGAAGCAGTTTCTGCATCACCATGTGGCGGGCGCTGCTGCCAGATATGCTCATGTGCTCCTGCTCGCTCAGCATCTCTGGCCTCTCCGACTCCTGGAACACCTCCTCTTCCTCCTTCTCCTTCTTCACCTCCACCAGGCCCAGTGCCGGGGGACTGGCCAGGATGGGGTTCACCACTCCCACTTGCGGAATGGTGACGGGAATGGGTGGTCGGGCAGGGGTCACACCTGCAAGAAGACAAACTCTGCAGCAGAAAGGAAAGAACTAATGTTCTGCATCACCTGGGTACACACCAGCCAGTGATGATGAGGATGACAGAATCCACATGGGTTTATTTGCTTGGTGCCAACAGCCAGGGAGACATCAGCAGCACCTCAGTCAGCACAGGGGAGAAAAGCGCTCAATACATTCATTATGTGCTGGCCCACAAGGGAGAAAGAGCCCAGGATTTTGCATGGAATAACAATTATCCAGAGTTGCCCTCCCAGCACCATGCATTCCTGCTGTGAAGTTCATGTCCCTGATGGATCTATTATATACCAAAATACATTCCTGCTCTGCTAAATAAAAATAATAAACGTTCTTGACAAAGCAGGGCAGGGAGAAGGATTTCTGCTTCGAATTCTCCTTGTGTGACCCCAGCCACAGAGAACCATGTTTTCTAACAGTCACCCAGGTGACGAAAGGAAGAGCCAAGGTACCTGTAATGACTCCTGGTGCCTGGGCTGCCATCACGGCCTGTGGCAGTGCCCCTAAGGGCTGGGCCAGAGTCAGCGCCGGAGACACCAGCCCGGGGGTTGCCAAGGTGCCAAGAACTGCAGCTCCTGCCACCGCTTCCTGCAGGACAGGAAAAAAAAACAACAAAACCCCCAAGTGTTAATTCCATGTCAAGAAGCCATAATATGGGTGCGTTTAGGGGAGGCTCAGCCTTGTTCACACCTAACAAACACCAGATATATAGATTCTGAGGATGACAGCTTTCCAGGGCTCCCGGAGAAGGAAAAAAGCATGCCAGCCAGCCCAGCAGAGAAATGTAGAAACGAGGAGACAATGGAAGGAAAAGGTTCTCTTGCAACTCAAACATCCCCCATCCTCTCAAGCTGCCAGGTTAGTTACCGAGGGACACCCAGGGGGTTCAGTGAATGGTCTGAAAGGTGCAGGTAATTCCAGAGCATGAGCAATTTCTACTTGTTTCCACCTTCTACACAGATAAAGCTTTCTACTGATGCTAAGGAATGCAATGTGTTGTAAGAAGACTGATGGGAGCTCCCATCCCACCCCTCCAATGACAACACCGGGCCCTGCGGCGACAAACCAGGTGAGGGATCCCTGAAAGCTTCAGTTTTTCTAAAGTGATCCAGCAGAAGGTTGATCCTTGCCTGGTTGAAGGGACACTGCAGCCAAACCCACTACTGCGAGCAGAAGGCTGCTATTTTCAAAGAACACACTTTTTATCCAGCAACACTGCTCTGCTATTGGCCTTTGTGATCACAGCCACTGCAAGTACCACGCCAGGAACTTCTCAGCGAGACAGTCACAGAACTGACTTCTGCCACCACCATTTTCCTGGTAAGACCCTACTGATCTTTACAGTTTTCCATGACTGGAAACTCTTCAAACTTCAGACTTGATCACTGAAACATTTTATAGCCGGTTCCTTTCGTCAGTGTCGCTGAGGCCTCTTCTCCCTTCCTATTCCCTACTCGCCTCCAGGCAGACTGTACCTGAGCAAACATCTGACCCTCTTTTCAGCGGTTTTCTGCAGTTACACTGAGTCAAACTCTTCTAGTTTCTTCCTGTGCATCACGTTTTCCAATTCCCCCAATAACTGTGATACTTCTCTATACCTTCTATAAACATCCTGACTCTAGATGACCAGAAATCACAGAACGTTCAAGGTGAACACTTAGTTAAATTATAAAATACTTCCATAAAACTACTGAAAACAAGGTACCTAAAATATACCCTAGGATTCCAGGGATGTCGGTGTTTTCCAGGCTATTACACTCAGGATTTAGTTACCCTTCTCTTCCTTGTTTTCACAGGGCTCCTATAAGCCCCGACGCCATGGAGCAAAACAATTTGAAGTTTTTGTTTCTTAAATGCAGTCTCTTGTACTAAGGGCTGCATATATTTCTTACTCCCATCTGCTGTGCTACCCCAGTTCTCCCCTACGTTAATAACCCATCTCAGCTCTGTGCAGCCAACTCATCCCATCAGGTCTCTTCTCCGAATCCCTAGAACAAGGCCACTAATATTTTTATTGGAGACGACGCAAGACCAATCTGTAACTTCCTCAGCAGAGGGAAGGGTCAGCAATTCCCAGCACAGCTCATTTGCTTCTCTTCTCCTTTGCCTCTGCACCTCAACATCTGCTGTGTGAGTGCGGGTCTGTTCCAACTGCTTCCCAGAGGGGTCTCCTCCAGCTCCTGAACTGCCACCAGGAGAGGATTTCAGTCTGTTCCTAGCAAAGCGTAACAGCAGTCATAGCAAAGACAGTTCTGTTCATCCAGCAGGGGCATTTCCCTAAAACAACCAAACATCTTGCATACCTTTTTCTTTTGAAAGCGTTGTTCTTCCTTTAAAACCTGTTTTCAATCTCTCCCTACCACTGGTCTGAGAACAAAGTCTGCAGATCCCGGTTTTCCATGTGACCTATGCAAGGATCACGTTTGCTGTTCTTCAGCGCCACGGGAATAGCCCTGACACGACAGACTTACAGCAAAAACCCCAAACGTCTGCACACAACAAACTCCGAGTGTTACACCCACCCGGGATGCAGCAACCCCGGCTTCGTTAGCCAGGCTGCCTTGCGCCTCTAACAACGGGGAAAATGCTTCTTTGAGCATTCAGTGCTGGAACAGGCCCATCCTCATTTCTGACTACCCCAGTCACCAGCTGCCCCCACTTCTACTTCAACTTTTTCTAATAGCTTTAATTCTATCACTTCTTTTGCAAGATTGACTTTTTTTACAGTCACCGTCAAGACACGAACTACCCGTGCTACTCAGCACCCCTCACTTTTCATTTGAGTGCAGAGACACCTCCTCCTTCCTTGGCCGGCGTGCAAATTCCAGCTCATCCCATGCCAATTCTGCAGTTCTGACTGCAGATCCAAAGTTCTGTCTCTGACTTAGGTTTCTCTCTCACATCCATGATCTCGGTAGTTCCCCCGAGTTTACAGGTTAGCTGGTGTTTAAAAAACATTGTGAAATTAAAGCCCTTAGAGGCCATGACTGCTTATGTTCTTATTTAAAATAAGCTGTTCCACACAAGTACTATGCTTGGAGCGCAAATAAGAGATACCACCTTCTGTAACACTTGTTACTCTGCTCCCTAGTCCTCTTCACTGCCCATGTGGCAAATCAGGTCTGTCCCGTGTCTGAGGAAAGCCAACATGATGTCTGAGTACCTCCGAGGTCTTTCAGAACCTTTTTTCTATATATGGAATTTTATGTTTTCCTCACAGTAACAAATCCCGCTGTATTTTGCAGAAAGGAACAGTAACAGTCACCTATGTCTGTAATAGGTCTCTACATTTCACTTAAGAGAATTAATGGTTCTTTCCCACAGTGATTTTGATCCAAATAATTCTTCTAGCCATGCTTCACCTGCCTTCCTTAGCCAATGGCAGGGATTCCCAGACTTGCTGACTGTTTACGGGGGGGACACAAACCAGCGGAGAGTTTCACATTTCTGGCAGCTCCTTCCACCTCTGCCCTTACCTTGTGATTCACAGCAATATTTCCCAAAAAAGAGCTGTTCACAGAAGGAAGCCCAGCCAGCTGATGGGCAGTACACGCAGGGTGCTCACCTCAGAATGCAACAACCCAACAGAGCTGGAACTGGTTTCTCTCATGGGCTATGGCGATGGAGGGGGAGATTCTGCTGCCCCAGGCAAGGACGACGGACACAGACACGGGGTGTTTCTTGGAAAGGCAGTTCTCCTCCCTCAGAGCCCTCTGAGCCAGGAGCTTCTGCTTCAAGCAAACTCAATTTGAGAACCCCTGGACTCCTGCGTAACACCAAATCTTGCTCCATCATGGCATCTCCTTGTTTCTGAACAGCCTAAAGCTGTCACAGTCAGCTCCCACCCCACAACACAGGCAGAGCCTTTTCAAAAACAGGGAGTGTTGTTCATGTGGCTGTTACTGCCCTCGTTAGTCTGCTCCTGACACATACTTCCATGCATTCTTTGAGTCTCTACTATAACCCTTTCCCTAATTGCTGGTTTGCCCATCCAGACCTTCTTGCTCTCTACAACTCCCTGAAAGGAGGGTGTAGCCAGGAGGGTCAGTCTCTTCTCCCAAGGAACAAGAGGAAACGGCCCCAAGTTGGGCCAGGGGAGGGTTAGGATGGAGAGTGGGGAAAATTCCTTCCTGGAAAGGGTTGTGAAACCTTGGAAGAGGCTGCCCAGGGCAGTGGTGGAGTCGCCATCCCTGGAGGGATTGAAAAGCCGGGCAGACGTGGTGCTGAGGGACATGGGTCAGTGGTGGGTTGGTCAGTGCTGGGTCCATGGTGGGACTCCAGGAGCTGAAAAGTCCCTTCCAACCTGGACAATTCTCTGATTCTATGACAAGGAATCCCCTTCAATGTCCCCCTGCCATTTCTTTAACTAAAGCTCTGCCAAGCTTTGCCAGACTCCGCTCCAACATGCTGCTCTATCAAATCCTCACCAGCTCCCACACATGAGGTCCTGGGAACTGAGCATGACCCAGGCCAAGGGCTTTCGGTCACACTAGTGACCACAGCTCAGTTTGCACACTTGTCTCCAGCAAGGTCACACCACTCATCCGCCCCATTGACTCACCCAAGCCGAGGCCTTACCTGCGCTGTGATCTTTGCTGTTGCGGCTGCTGCGGCCACGGCTGCTGCTGGAGGGAGCCCTCCCGGTGTAGCCGGTGTCAGCAGAGGCATCGGAGGAGTCACGGCTTTACCAACTCGGAGATACTGGCCCCCGAGGTCGAAGAGGTTCATAGAGGAAACGGCATCTTGAGAAGACTGTGCTTTCTCATATTCTGCAGTGAGAAAGAGGAATATTTACAAATGGCCCTTTTTACTCCTAAATGGAGCCAGTCTCAATCTCACAACTGTGATTTATATTTGCAAAAACGACTGCTCAGTGCTCTAGGGAGAAGATGGCAGTGCTTAGAGCGCTCTCATCTCACCCCCATAATCACACAGCACTGCTGAAAACAGTCAGCACAGCAAGATCCCTCAAGATCCTTTCATAACAGTGAGTAAAAACACCTGACTATTAATTATATTTCTAAGTTCAGGCACAGATTAATTTATTTCTATCCCATTGCTTAATGCCATTCTTCCACTAGAGTAAAAAAAAAGATAAAAGAATTAAAGTGTGGATGCTGCTGCCCGCTCTCCCCCCATCCCAGCCAGCCTCTTTACCAATGAAACCATAGCCTTTGTGTTTCCCAGTGGTGGGATCCCTGGCCAGCGTGCAGGATTTGATCTTCCCAAAGGCCTCAAACACGCTCTTGATGTCGTCGTCGGAGAGGTCCTGATGAACAGAGGCCACGTAGATGCGGTTGAAGGCCCGCGCCTCCTCTGCCAGCTGGTCTATAATGGGCTGTGCCTGGCCAATATTGCTGGGCCTCCCCACCTGTGGAGAGAGCGCACGGGCCATTACGACTCACCAGAGTTCCAGAGACTCACACTCAGCCACCCCACTGTCTTGTCAACCCAAACAACACCACAGAAGAGCACTGGTGAGGCCACACCTCGAGTATTGTGTCCAGTTTTGGGCACCTCAATACAAGAGAGATATCGAGGTGCTGGAGCGAGTGCAGAGGAGGGCAACGAAACTAGTGAAGGGCCTAGAAGACAAATCATACGAAGAGCGGCTGAAGGAATTGGGGCTGTTCAGTATGAGGAAGAGGAGGCTGAGGGGAGACCTCATCACTCTCTACAACTACTTGAAAGGACACTGTAGAGAGGTTGGTGCTGGTCTCTTCTCACAGGTAATTAACAATAGAACGAGAGGGAACGGCTTCAAGCTCCAACAGGGGAGGTTTAGATTGAACATTAGGAAGGAATTCTTCACAGAGAGAGTGGTCGGGCATTGGAACAGGCTGCCCAGGGAGGTGGTTGAGTCCCCATCCCTGGCTGTGTTTAAGGGACGTTTAGATGCAGTGCTGAGGGACATGGTGTAGGGGAGGACTTTGTAGAGTAGGGTGGATGGTTGGACTCGATGATCCCAAGGGTCTCTTCCAACCTCAATGATTCTATGATTCTATGATCAGCAAAGGGCAGCGGTTGCCTCAGCTCTGGGATACAACCCACACTACTGAGAGCCTGAACAGACCCTGCTCTCTCCCCCACCGTTATTTCTGACCTGTCAGAGACCAGCTTCCAGGAACTGGAAACAATTCTGGAAGCAAAACACAATGTTGTTATATCCCTTCCAAGGCTCCTAAAATCCTCTTGGAAATCAGACACTGCAGATATGCAGAAAGTATCAGAGATATAAATGCAAGATTTAGAACACTTTGCAGAAAATCCTAGTTTCAATCCCCAGAGTTTCATCCCCTTGCTGTCTGAAAAACCACAGCCCCAACCCTTCGTTCGCTCTCTTTGGGCTGTTCGTATGCAAGCAGTGACAGGCACAACAGAAGCCCAATGCTACTTATCTGCCACGCACACAGGTACGATGTGAGGAGGCAGCCTTAAAATATCGTGAATTGCCTTTATTTTGTCCTCAAGAGATTTCCATTCTACATGTGGGTGGATAAAACTGAGCTAGCTTAGGAGAACAGGTTTCTAGGTTTCACCAGTGTGCTGGGGGCTTCTGCTCAGGGAGAAAGGGACCCTGAGCCACTATGCAGGCAACGGCTTGAATATCAAGGTCTACGAGGGAACAGAATTCAGGTGACCTTTCACATGACAGTGTGTGGGATGGACTTCTAGGCACAAACCCATTATTCAAGATAAAGAGAACTAAGAATTTTCAGAGCAGGCACTCAGCTGCTACTCACCTTTATATTCCTTCCCCCCAGCATAACAGAGTTCATCTGCTCCAGGGCCAGCTGAGCAGCTTCAGGCACCTCATATTCCACAAAAGCAAAACCCTAGGACAGAAAGAGACACTTGTCCAACCAAACCAGCCACATCTTGTCTCAAATCCAGTGCCAAGACAACGCGGCCAAGACTTCCCACATACCAGAGCTCTACTCTTGTGGCCTGAGAAGATGTTTTTTTTAAAGCAGCTTTACACTAAAGCAGCAAATTGCATGCAGAAGCACTGGCAGAAGGCTTCCCGCTTCCAGAGCCTCTCCTGCTCAGAGGGAAAATAGCAAGAGGCCACTGCACACAGGACAGCCAGCTCTTTGGCATCTTTGTACACACCAGCCTCACGCACATCTGCTTCCCACTGCAGAATCCCAAAAGCGAAGGGCAGCAGGAGCTACAAAGGTTTATCTCAAAGTTACTGTACTAAAAGCAACCTGCTCCCTATGAGGATAAAGGCTCCTTCTCCTGCACATATTCAAGAAGGAAAACCATGTTGCTCAAGGGCTGTCAACCAACCTTGTGTTTCATCGTAACAGAGTCCCAGGACATATCAATGCTTTTTATAGGTCCAAAAGGGGCAAAGGCCTGGCGGATGGTGTCTTCTCCCAGCTCATAGTATATGGAGCCCACGTACACGCGACACATGATGGCCAGGGCGCGCTGCCTCTGCGCTGCCATCTGTATTGGAAAGAAGAACTGGCTGGTTAGATCGCGGGGTGGTCACAGACATCAGGACCTCCTTCCCTTCCTCCTTCCCTCCCCGGAGCTATGGCCCAACAGCAGGTAGCTCCTCATCAGGCTGCAGCACAGCCTGGCACGCATACTGACAGAGAAGTGTTTTCCTGCTCGATGCGCAGACTGCTGGAGTGGACAAGCAGTACAGCTCCCTCCCAGGGGCAGGCAAATCTCTGATGGGCTCTGCCACCTCAGGAGCCTTGACTCCAACCCCACTGGTCAGGTCTAACCACCCCCCCAGCCTGATTCCATCTCCAGCAACGCCTGCAGGAGGAGGAAATAACTTCATTCTGGGACAGCTTCCCCCTCCAGGCAGCAAAGGTCTCGATTCTGGACACTATCACCATCCCTCCCACTCCCTCCCGCAAGGGGCAGCACGAGATCCGGTACTGGGCACCACCTGGTCGCCCCCGTCCCCCCGCCCCCCCATCCTCCCAGGCAGCAAAGGATGTGGAATTGGGCACCTCCTCCCCACTCCCTCGAGCATCACACACCGCCTCCCCCCCGCCCCAGGCAGGAGGAGATCCAGTACTAGGCACCACTTCCACCGCACAGTGAAAAGCAAAGCAAAACAAGTAACCGGTTAACTGAAATTCCTCGGTTAAGTGTGTGGTGCTAGTACTTATCGCTGCCTGTCGGTACTGGCTCAGATAGTGGTGCAGCCCCCAAAGCCTCCGCCCTTATCAGTTTCGGTGCAGAGAAGGTCTCTGTGCTATTTTCTCCTAAGTATGCCTGAAAACCTGTTTGCAAGACAAATCCAGACATTTCTTACAGCAGGTATCCAAAAAAAGCAGTATATCCTTCAATTATTTTTCACCCAATTACAATTCTGGAAGACTACAATAAAAAAATGAGAGGTTTGGCCACATGTCCTAGCAGCACACCTTGGGACCAAGGCAAAAACGCGGTGTCTGTAGGGGCAGCTCCCTGGGATGAGCAAGACTGAAATAGTGTGTTGGAGACATGGAGGGCTTCGCTCCTGCTCTGCCCGGAACACAGGCTGAGCAGCGGGGGCTATGGACTGCAGCTGAGGGGGCAAACGCAGCGTTAGGCTCGATGCCCCTCTCCCTTCCCGGTGCCTGGCACTGAGGGGGGAGCTCTGAGCAACCCCTTCTTCCCCACCACTGCTGTTCAGAGGGTCTTTCATCACAGCCTTGATGAGAGGCTGACTCTCGGAGCACCGTAAGGAGTGTGAGCACGAGCTCCGAGGTGTCTGGGGATGCTGCGACTCAAAACAGAGGGGCAGCACTTTATGTGACAGTCACAGCAGCAGGGACAGCAACTGTGCCTGCAGAAATCATCCTCCTCACAGTGCCCGTATGGGATTGGCACTGGCCACAGGAGGAAACAAACTGTCCAGGTTTCGCTCCCATCATTCAGTCCAGCAGGGATTCTATAAAGAAGGGTTCTCACCCCGTGCTGCTGCTCCTCAGGTGACATTAAGTTCCCCTCTTGTCTGGGTTTAAGTATTTGACAGTTAAAAACCAGCTGTTTCCAATTGACTCTGCAGTGCTAGGACTGGGAGGACTACAGCACATGCACAGGCAGGACACCGATGGGTTGTCTCCCAGGTTCTCCAACACATCCCCAGCTGTGTTGCAGGAAAGCCAGCCAGCAGCAGCCCTCGGACTGTGCAGCGTGTCCAGGGATGGGTTCAGAGCCACCACCCTCCTACCCCCAAGTGTCCCAGTGAAGTGCATGACCCACAGTGCCACGACTGGCTAAAAATGGAGTGCTTTACTAGGAGAGCTTCTTGGCGAGACACTGCAGCCTTGCACCAGGCAGAGGGATGTGTCACCTTCTGAAGGCTCTGTATATACAGAGAGGACACTTCCTTCCTCTCCGTTATCAGTGCAACCGGTGCAAGAAAAATGGCATTTGTCCTTGCCCACAGCAGGAACTCCTACAGGAGGAGCCCACACCTTGCCCTGCTGCAGAGAGCGTGACAAATAGGTGGGGAGGAGTTGGGAGGACTCTGCACATCAGCAGCATGTTAGGAATTTGGAGCTACAAAAGGACCGTGATGGCTACAGGGATTTGCAGATCACTAATCGGTAGCACCGCGTTCAGGGACGATGCAGCGCAGACCTGTGAACTAAGCACATGAGAGCGTCAGAGATTCATGAGGAGAAATCTCATTGTTCTCACTGGCTACATTATGTAGATTTTACTGGCCACCGGCCCTTTCTCCACCTCTAAAATGAAATTTAAAGTGTCTGCAACCTTCATAAAGGCAGCAGCTCATAGTTCTATCTGTGTAACGTCGCCCTTAAGTGCTGTTATTTTAAGGACAAGCCAGATCATCATCTTTAAGTGCTTGTTTAAACAAAGGACGTGATGCAAAACCATCACCACTAGCTCCAGTTTTAATACAAGGCCAGGAAATTGTGCTCATCTTGCTGAAGCGATAGGGAAATCCTGCACTGTAATAATTGGAGGATTAAGGAGCCAAGAAGCTTTAATCTCAGGCACTGGATACCACAATAGGAAGTTCAGGCTGCACTTCCTTCATGTAGGAACATCAGGAATCTTGTCAACAGGAAAGGTGTTGGACAGAGGGCTGTCTGTGTTTTCTACATCCCTGATGGGTTTCAGGATAAAGCTGAGGACTGGGAATCCCAACCACAGTGAGCTGTAGTGCAGCGGCTCCGTCCATCAGCAGCAGCCTCTGCCTCCCCAGAGGGAGGAATGTCTCAGGGTAAGGATTCACAACGCTGACTACACCCTTGAGGCCAATGAGAAATTAAACATTTCCTGTTACGTTATCAGTACGCTCTTTTCATCTCTTGCCCAGCTGTGAATAATGAGTCACAATTTCTTTTTTTTTTTTTTAAGCAAAACAGATGGAGTTATGCTATCAAGTCAGCATTAATTAATTGCTAGAAGTTTCTTGGGCACAAGGGCTCAGAAACCAGCTGTGCCAAATTCACATTGAGATGGATGATTCTGTTCCACTCCAAACTTACACACCCCGTAAAAATACAATTTGGCTTCCCTGCTGACACACTACCTACTGTGGCGGTGTTAAAGGAGGGAAAACAGGTGAGTTTAGCATTAGTGCATCTTTCCTTTGGGAGTACGAGCCTCTGGTTGCATTTTACACCAAGCAGAAATATTATATTCCAGCAAGATGGAAAAATATTTACAAATTTACAAATGAAACTTTGCATGCAGAGGGGAGCTTTTAGGACACTTTCTGCAGTGGCCATTGTCCAACGTGTCTAGAAAAAGGAAAGGGTTGGATAATCCCAGATAATTAAGCTCTTTGCGGTGTCCGATTAGAAACCCCAGCACTAAAGGACTGTACAGGTTCTCTGACTCGTCCTGCAGGTTTGGTACTTCCACCCTGCTTTTACTTTACTTGACACATGCCGTATTCACCTGGTCTGGAAACATGCACAGTAATGAGCAGTCTTATACCTGGGCTACGACAAGTTCTGCAAAGCTCTATGCCCCAGTCCTCCCAGCACCTCAGCTGCCAGGGCTCTGGCGCTGTGAGTTTGTTCCACAAGAAGTCGCCCATTTGTGAGTTACCTTGGCAGTTAGTTTTAGGTCGGGACCTCAGAACTGTAGCATCCCTAGAAATGCAGCTCCCATAATTTCACAGGTGTGTTCAGAACTGTTGGAAATCTAAAGCTTTTCTTTGCCAACTGCCTCCAGGACCCCGAGTGCCAGTGTCCCAGCAGACTGCACCCAGCCCGGGGTCTTCCTCGGGGGAGTTTACACTTTGCCTCTGCTTGTTGTGCTTGTCCATAACAGGTGGGAATGTGGGAGGGTTGTGCTGGGTTGAATTAAAGCATGGTATCACCACTACGTACTTCCCCACTCTAGGCCCTGACTAAGACATAGTGCCCAAGAAGAAGTGAATATGTCTATTGACCGATTGTAAAGGTGAGAGAGGATCTCCAAAGCCCATTGTCACTGCTGCCATCTGAAAGACAGTAAAGACAGAGTTCAGTCTGTTGGAGCTGAGCATACTACGGCTGTTTGTAAAAACTCAAGCAGAGCGGCGGCACAGGGAACCTGCGAGAGAGGCCTCTCCTTCCTTGCCCCTCACTGCCTGGTCCCAAGGACTGTCCAGCGCTGGGGCCTGCAGATTCCAGTCCCACCAGGTCAGGGTGGAGTTGTGCTGCTGCCACTGCCTCGGGAAGCAGGGTCTTCTCCCGGGGGGGACTCAAGGCAATAGTAACCTCTGCAACCACTGTCGTTGATTCACCCCCAGCATTTATAAAGGAGCCCCTCAACTAGGTCCGACACTCAGAAACACGCACAGCCCTGAAAGGCCAGAGTTGCTGATGTGGCAAGTGCATCCACAGTGATTCCTCGGGGAAAAACATCCAACATCCCAAAGCCATTAGGCAGTGAGATGTGTTCAAGAAACCTCTGAAGGAAGGGAGATTATGTACCAGTTAAGAAGTCTCCCAGTACATGGGCATTCCAGCATTAGTGGGAATTGTCAGCAGAACTTCCCCGAACTTGAGAGAGCACAGGGGTGACAGGGGGGAAGTGGGGTATCACTGCCAATTACAGGAGAGACGGGTACCGCCCCCAAGCAGAGGGGATGGTGAAAGGACACCGTTCCCAGTAACCCTAGGCACCACCTTCAACATAAGTCAAAAGTGAAACCCACAGCAAATTCTTTGGCTTCTGGCATGTCAAGAAGCATCTGGCCAGCCAAGAGGAGAGAAGCTCTTAGCAATTTACCCTTTGACTGAGTGAAATCTAAGGGCAATTTGTGCAGGTGAGTAAAGGGGGTTTCTCTAGTGAGCTGAAGACGGTATATTTCACTTTCACTGTGGAAACAAGCGCATGTACCCAGCTCCAGGAGGCCTCAGGGCTGTGCTCTGGTTCTAAGTGCAAAAAGAACTCCACCTCCTTGGGGAGAGTAAGAGACAGAAGGAGCATCTTAGAGGATCTCTCACCTGAAGGTTGGTGAGCTGCTGCTGCTGGTGGGCGATGGTTTGCTTCACCAGCACGCTCTTGATGCTCTGCTCCATCGCATACTTCTTTGCCTAGAAAGAAAACAGAGTCTGTAGTCATCGGACAATACCACAGAGCAGGGAGGGATGCCTGATTTCACACCACAGTTCCCACAACCACACGACTGGCTGCCAGTGGAACTTTCCGGCACTCCAGCCTTAAGCACTAAGGCACTGAGCATCAGCCAGCGGCCAACAGCTTACTAACATCTCGGTCTGTGTCTCGGAGTCGGGAGCCCTGAAATACAGCGTAACGCTCGAGCGGAGAACTGGATGGACTGGATCTGCAGCAGGTGCGGTGTTAGGAAGCAGCATGCACTACACACCTCGCATCTCCCCTCGTCCGCCCTCTGCCCCTTAGATCCCACCGTGACACCTTACCTGAAGGGACGAGGGCAGGACAGATAGCCTCCTTCAAGTCCTCTCCACTCAGAGAGCAGCTGGACAAAGAGTTTCTACAAAAGGGAAGGGCTTCCAGATCCCCACGTCCAGTCTCTCGACTGGGCACTCCCCCTCCCTTGTCTTATCACATCTGGCCTAGTCTAGTTTGGAGGACCCGCAGCTTCTGCTCACTAAAATGCTCCAGGTCTCCCTCTCTGGTTCCTCGCCTGCAGACACAAGACCAATTTGTCTTTTTCTTTCGGTCTTCTACAAATTTGACAAAGTCTGAGCTTTACACCCAGCAGTGTTGACATGGAGGCTCCTTGTCAAGGGACACCTAATACCCACGTATGTGCCTACTCCCAGGGGACGGTACGGACACATTCAGCCAACCCCTCAGGCACCTGCTCTCCATGGCTGTACGTGTTTGGGAGGTGCCAGGGAACGGGAGGCTCTAAACCGTGGATTTGAGACGTGTGCTTCGGAAACCTGGAAACGGACAAGGGGATTTACAGCTGTCAGCTACGGAGAAGCCAGAGGAAACGAGGCCGTTTCACACTGTGAGCCAAACAACACACACACACACACACAAGCAGCTTCAACTTCACGGGAACATTCACACCAAGCCTACCTAGAGCAAAGCTTGACTTGCCTCACCGGAGCACGGCAGACACCTAGCCCACAGCCCCTGGTTTTGGGTTCTTTCCCCTCTTTTCCCAGCTCTGCTCTCCTCTCAGTAAGTAAGGCATCGCTCACTCCCATCGGGAAAGGGGGCAAGAAGTCAGTAACCTCCCCCCCGCTGTATAAAACAGGACCAACCACCAGAAATCAGAGCTAGACCAAAATTTGACCTGGATTAAAACAGGTTGGCTCAAATGGGTTGAGAATACTTGCTGCGACAACATGGGAAAGAGCATAAGGAAAAAGCAGGTATTTTGTGATGTGTTTCTCTGTGGACAGAATAAAGAGCAGCTGGAGCATATCAGAAACCTGTTCCTGGGGAGCACAGCCTGCTCCTTGCAGTAGCTTTGTGGCAGTTGCATATTGGCTTTGAATTACAGTGTCATCTTAAGACGTTATTTATTTATGATTTTGATTATTTCTTTTTAATTAAAAACACTCTCCCCACCCCAGCAGCAAATTCCACATCATGCTCCCCAGAAAGCATCTATAAACTCTAAACCAAAACAAAGAATTCTTGGGCACAAACTGGAGAGTGTGAATCTGCACACAGCATGGCCATTACCCTGTACGCATTCTTGGCAGGAAAACTCCCTTTTAAAAGCCCACAAATAAAACAAAACAAAACAAAAACAAATGAACGAACAAACAAGAGTGCTAAGAAGCAAATTCACATCAAGTTTACTCACTTTCTGGAGAGCTTCTTGCTGTTCTGGTGTGAGGGGAGGAAGCCCCAGCTTGGCCGCTGTGCTTTGTCCATTTTCCATCTTAATGGACTCTGTGCCCTGAGAAAATACAAAAAATACTCATGAAAAACTGTTCTCACAAAAGTGACCAATTTCTTCATTCCCAGAAACCCAAAGCACTTAAAGTCAGAATGTCACAATTGGCTAAAAGGTTTTCCCAAACCTATTAGTAATTCATGAAAACCTGTTAATATTCTCACCACTCCCTATGGAAGAGCCATCCCATCAACCGTACAAACTGATGAACGTGTTGGATACTTAAAGATTCCCATAATTACTAGATTTAAAGAAATTGAGTAATTCCCAGCCCTCACTCAGATTAACTCCATCCTACCTCTCAACAGTTAAACTCCCTCCAATGTATCCATTTATTTTCTCCTTCCACCTCTTCCTACACTGGTTTGTCACCCTTGGCTTCTCAAGTTCTCTTTTTAAGATCTGCTCTGAAACTTTTCCAAACCTCTCTCCTGTTCCAGGATCTGCGTAACAAAGCAGCACTAGCTCATCCTCAGCACAAGATACTGCCCGTCCACGCAGATTCCCAAACCCAACACCAGAACGGGGCTAGAAAGAACCTTCTGGGCTACTGAACCGATTTTCACAATTTCAGATATACGTGTAGCTCACAGACGTCAGCCCTCTTTGTGTCCTGGCTGTTCTCCTGACCTTCCTGCCTCACACTCATGGTTTACACTGAAGCCCACTCCTGGGAAACAACTGGTCAATTATTCCTACCCCATTAAGGAAGAGTAGGTTACTCTCTACTTTCTCTAACCCATCAACCTGGTTGTGGCTAGAGTGCTTTGCCACCCCCAAAGCACCATCACATAATTTTCAGTCAAAATAGGGTTCATCCTTAAAAACCTATTAATAAATATCTCAGTCCTCCAGTAAAAACAAAACAAAACCAAAACAAACAAAAGAAACCACCACAAAAACATAAGCACTTTGTAACAAGCGAGTCAAAAAAAAAACCAACCAGACCCATTTAGATGGCAAACCAAACCCAACTCTCCTGGCATAGGAACAAAACTGTCACTTGGAAAAGATAAATCAAAGTAATTGGCATTTTAGTAGAAGGAACAGTGAGTATTCCCGCTAATTCGGTTCCCATTTATTCAGAACAATCACTTGCTCATGGCACTCCTGGCAAACAACGCAGACATTTCCCGTGGGCACAAACGTCTCTGAAGACCACTGACCTCGCCCAGAAAACACATAATCTTACAGGTACATCAAGACCTTATGAACGTAATAACAGATTGCAGAACAGCAAAAAGCTATTTTCTGGCTACATCTGAAGCCTCAGAGAGAAACCCATAGGTTTTGGAAGCAGAAATGCATCCTGGCTGCACACAAACTGCATGTCTCATTGCAGCCTCTTTATCCTGCCACAAGGCAAAGGGAAACATGCGCCGAAAAAAGGGATGAGCAGCTCTCAACTGGACAGAAGGGAACTGCCAGAGACCCCTGGGGACAGCAGAGCAATTCAGGTAAAAGTACACCCCAGTTCTCTGAGGAGAGCCATTCCCTGCCCATCTGACCGCTCCAGCACAGCCCCTGCACTGCGACGGCTGCCAGAACCCTCAGTGGGCACAGACCAACCACCCATTTCCTTCACAAGCACAAGTCCCCAACATTCCAGTTTTTCACTTATGGCATTTTCATATTTTTTCTATATATTGATCCGTAGAATGTCCTGTTTGTGACGGAGAGGAAAACAGTTAAGACACTTTAACCATGTGAATTCTTTCCATGGAAAATGACAAATATCACTTAAGTGTAAGTGAAGCTTAAGCACATTCATATGGTATTCTCAATTTAGGGTAATAATTTAGATTTTAAGCATTACTATGGAATTAACAGAAATTGCCAAGTTCAAGAAGTGAAAAGCAGCAGAAGGCCCCTTGGCCCAGCCCCAAGGTAATGATCCTCAAGCCCTGCCACTAAAAAGGAAGGGGACACAGAGCACAAGAGACCCAAAATTCCAGGCTCCCAAGTGCCTCTTTGTCCCAAATAATGGCCGGTTCCAGCTGTAGGAAGAGAAGCTCCAACGCTGCAGCCCATCCAGAACCTACTGAAGGCTGCAATCCCCAGCTGGCTGCTGGCCCACTTGCCCTGGTTGCCCGCACAGTAGCCACAGGACAGTGACACTAGGCGGTCCTGCACAGACACCCCCCCCAGCTGACACCCTCCAAGCCCTGACAAAGGAGCTCTACACTGACTTCTCCCTCAAGGTAGGGCTGTCATGAACCCTTTCCTCCAACTGATTGGGGGGATTGATGCCAAACACTGCTTGGTCAGCTCATTAACCACATTTCTTTACTCACTGGTTATAAAGCAGGGTCACATTCTGTTTAAGCACATAAACTTCAATCAGGGCATGCAGGAAAATGAGATTTTACAGCCTGTCACAGTGCACACACCATCAGTTTATTGTCCCCACCACACACGCATTACTTTCTATGTTCAAACGTATTAAATGCACTATTTACCACCACGTCGCCCAATTGTTCTTTATCCCGAGATCCTCTGGCAATGCATTTGCCTACGTGACAGTGACTGTTGGACTAAAACTTCTCATGAGGTGAACTGTGCTCATTTTCCCAACAGAATCCTCTTCATTCCTTGAAAGGACACAGAGCAGAACTGCTCTGACTGCAAGCTCCCTCCCACGTCCACGCAGCAGAGGAAGAAGCGAGTGTGAGCAGAGCACGAGGGTGCCAGTGCTGGGACCATCCATTCCACAGCCTCACCTCCTTCTCTGGGCATGCCTCTGCTGTTTGTGTAAGTTCTGCCTCTATCACCCACCAAAAGCAGAACTAGCTGCTTCTTTCAACTCAACCCTCAGCCACGGAAAATACCAGAAGGGACAAACACCACAGTTGACACATAGCAGGTTGAAGAGACTCATGTTCTGTGAACACTGCTGGTTTCAGTATAAAAGCTATCATGGGAAAAACTGCAGTCAACAGCAGAAAACAAGGTATTCTTTAAGTACTCCCTTTACCAGCCTTCCACCAGGCTCCAAGGCTTCCCCTGGTCTCTGTGAGACTGTCCTGGGTGAGGAGAGGAGCTCACTGACCTGGGAAGCAGAGAGAGGCTCAGGACAAGCCTGCTGATGCTCAGAGAGATATGCCCCACATCATTCTTACTGTTACAATCACAGCAACAATCCAGACTGCTGGTTTTATGCAGTCAGTCTCAAGTTCACCCTAAGGGGTTTGGAAGCATTTTCTAGGCCAAATGAACGCAGAACAGATGCAAAATGAACCCTTTAACATAAAAGTGTGTTCTACAAGCGTCTGAGTACAATGGTCTAGAGCTGCAGTTCCTTCACTGGTCCCTTCAGACCAACTGAACGGCAGCAGATTATGTAAAATAACCCCAATCTATCACTATCCACAGGGAAATGACTGTTGCTTCCCTCTTTCCTGGCACCTTGGGGTAAAGCCACCCCCAAGAAAAGGCTCAGCACAATTAATTGCCTTTGCTGGGCAGCAACGCAACAGCACCTGGAGAAAAGCAGTCGGGGCTTTCTACCAAGGCTGGCCACCTTGGCAATTGCCTTATTTAAGTGCACTGTCACAGTCAGGGGGAAAAAGAAACATGGGGGAGAAGGTGACACGAGAAGCAGGAGAACAAGAGCTTCTTTTAAAAGAGAAATAAATAGAAAGTGGATACCTGGTGCTATGAGCATTGCTTCTGAGCGCTGCTTGGCCCTTTAAGGTGGTTTGAACTCCAAGAGTTCAGGCACATTCGTTGGAAATTTATTACAAGGCTGAGAATTTCTCTGAAGTATAAACACACACAAGAGAAAGAAAAACACAGAATCTTGTTTATTTTAGGAACCATAACAAGCAAACAACATGAAGATTCAATAAGACAGAGGTGGAAAAAGGACTGATGAAGGACCTGGCCAGTACACTCAGTTTAATCCTTGCTCTACCACCTGCACCAGTGCTTGGGAACCGGTGTTTGTCTCAGTGTTTTCATGCTACACCCCCCCATGCCAGTTGTGAAGCTGGAAGAAGGATCCCCCGCGCGCTGGTCAAAGGCAATGCTTTTACATGCACAATGGGTTATATTACAGAACAGGCGCTTCTTCAAGTAGATAAGCGTATTGGGAGCATTTTGCCACTATTTATTATCTAAATCTTCATTGAGCTGTGAGCTCTGTAACTCAGCGAGCCTTTCTGTGCACAATGACCTTTCGCTATTCCTGAATTTCTTTAGCAATATCCTTTCTGCTCTGCATAGAATCCTTCTTTTGAAACAGAGAGGAGCAGCAGTGCTGGCGAGTTATTTCCTCTGTTACTGTGAGTGCAACTACTGCACTGCCAACACCTGAAGCGTGGGGCATGCCCACATTCCTTCTGCCACCCTGTCAGATGTGTTCTGTAAGGAACGGGCAGGAATTATAACCTTTCAAAACGTGTCATTCTCAGCATGGCATGACCAAACTGTTGACATGATCCTCTATTTGGCCAGTAACATGTCTTGAATTTAAACAAGCAAGGAGATTGTATGCCAAATTTCATTAATGCTGTCCAGTAGCACAACGTGTCCTTCCAGAGCACCAAATCCTGTGCATATCCAACACCTGACACATGAAAAGTCTTAAATGCAGGCAAACAAGTGATCTATGTCCTCTTGAAACAACTCCTTGTGATGCTTTTTCACTGCATTTGCTAGAACTCCTGCCCATGGGAACAGCACTAAGAAATTCAAACACCTCCTAGATGTGACCTTTATAAGCTCTGCGTTACCACTTCTCTGTCATGGAACACAGAGATCACCCGCTTCTCCACTTCCAGCTCTCAAAGGAAGAAAACTCCTGTTCCTGACAAGCTACAATACAGGGCTGAAATAAATCAATATGCACGTGATCCTCTGGATGGCAAACAGTAAAGACAGACACACGAGAACACATTCCTCCCTCCCAAAGGGATGATCCCTTTTGCTGTCCATCAGCTCATGGTCTCACTGACAAACCCCCCAGCTGACCCTTCTCCCTGTGATGCCACGACAGACCCGCAGTGAGCGTTTGCATGTGATGGCAATGTCCTCCCTGGGCTCCTTTAAATCACAGCTTCTCTCCACCGGTTGCTCTAAGCAGGAGATCACCCTCTTGCTCTTACTTCACGCTGTCAGGCTGCAAAATGACTCCTGCCAACGTGAAACATGACTGAAACTCTTGAGATTCCCAACACAGCTTCTGTCACAGGTATAAGAATTTTGCTGCCAATAAAAAGCTAATGAAATCCTGGCAGGACAATTGCTCCATCCTGCATCTGGGACACACTAATCCCTGCCACGGTCCAGGCCAAGGAGCAGCTCTGAAGATGGAAGGAGGGGTCCCCTTCCTTGGTGCCAGAGCACAGCACCCTGGGCTGCACCAACAGGAGTAGCTCACAGTTAACTCAGCCGTGAGTTTAAGAACACAGACAGGCAAGTAATCACATGTGAGAGTATATTATGGGATGGCAGAAAGGTCTAACAATATTACCGAATACATAGAAATAACACTGTAGTGTTTTTATCTTTATAAATGGAACTGATGAGACAAATAAGAGACCTACTGTATCCATTTCTGGTATATTTCTATTTTAAAGAATGTCACAAGTCTGGAAAGAGCTTCAAAAAACACAAGTGATGCAAAAAGTTCACAAGAGCAAGAGACCAGGTAAATACCAAAAGGCAAAGCCCTGCACGTCATCCTGAAGCACGGTCCATGGGGGTGAGGAGGTACCAGGCGCTAAAGGAGCACTTCCAAGGGAAGCCCATCAAGGCCCAGCACCCAAAGCTGGGACAGACACCACTGTCACAGTACAGACACCAAAAGCAGCGGCACCAAGTGTCTCAAGACTACTTAATTAGTTTAAAAATAGAAGTTTCCTAAGCAAGACATTAATGACTTAATCCACTCTAACAACTGATTGCATTTCTAACACTAAAAGGTACCAATCAAGTAACTGAGAAATTTAATTAGAATTGTATTAATAATTAACTATACTTTCATACGAATTTTCTGTTTTGTCACACATACACAAATAGTCCCCTGCATGTTACAAACAGACCTTGCTTGTAGCAGCAGGACAGAAACTACGAACTATTTCAAACACACAAAAAAAGATTTTCCTCAAGAACTACTTCAGGTGAAAAGAAGAAATACCTGCAGTCTGGAAGTAAACTGTACTGGTCCTCATAAGCTTCGTGGGGAACTTAATTACGCCAGGCTAAGAAAATATATCCCATAAATATATAGCTGAATTCTAGATCTCAAATGTGGATACACAACTACTTTCTGTAACACATGACTTTACAGTAAGAATCAAGAATGGTTAGTTTAACTTTTACAGTTAACAGTATTTGAGGAGAACTTATTACTATTGACATCTCTGCCGTAGCTGCGTATTGCCTTCCTGCTGAATGATGCACGGGTGCAACACTGATGCCCTTCAAAACATCTCCAAATTCACATACAATTCAGGAGCTGCAAATTAGTTAATCTGCCAGACATTAAGTACTGGAAATGTCTGTGCAGGATCGCCCTGCAGGGGCTGATCCTTCCCAATACAGCAGACTTACTACAGAACACACACCTGCCAATGCTCAATAAACTGCTTGCAGACAACGTGTTCCTCATACCAGCAGCAGCAAGAGCAGCCTAGCAATGCAAAGGTGAAGTAATTAAAAAAAAATGGGGAAAAGAAAAAAAAAAGCTTAAGCTTAACTCTCGCCCAGTCAAATTTTTTCCCAAACACACTTAAAATTTTCCTAAAGCTTCCTTCAGCAATTAAATTCTATGTCTGGTAGGTCTCACTAGTTACAATGATATCATACTTCTGATTCCCATGGTTACTGATGAGAACCAGATAAAAATACTTATTTGTTGGGAAGACAGATTTTGCTCCAGGAGCAGCATATGGCAGTCCTTTCCTTAATTAACTACGGGACAGGAGGGTGCTTCCTCTGCTCCATGAATCAACCCACAAACTCCCACTGACAACAGGGCAGTCCTGAGGGAGTGTCTGTAAATTAAAAACAAAAAAATACCCCATGAAACAAAGCAAAACAAAGAAAAAGACTCCTTGGAATTACTGAATTTGTCCAAGCCTGGGGACACACGCAGCTCACATGAGGAGAGGAAAAGGCTGTTACAGCTCTGATGCCCTAAGGAGGAGAGTTTGCCGCAGGGCAAATGTGCCTGTAACACAAGCCGAGGGGCAGAGCCCAGGGCAGCAGCGTGGGGAAGAGAGAGTCAAAATATGCAGATGAAAGAACAGCCCCAGCCAGCAGAGCTGACCCAGGACAGCACTGCAGTGTGTCACAACAGGGATGTCCTGGGTAACAAAGCACAGTGGTACAGAGCTGCTCCTGTAAGCAATGGCCTGTGCCACCAAGTGAAATTACAGTTGCAAAACTACTTCAGTATAAACCCTAATCCTACCTAAAATTCAAACGAGAAAGCATTGTCATTTTAATATGCATATATTGAACTATACAATGAGAGCACAGAAACTGGCTGAAGCAGAGTTCTGTGACATAAAGGATGGTCACCACCTTAGCTTTAAGGAGAGGCAAAATCTCTTCTCACGCACTCTAAGCAGCCTCACATTCCTTCGATTTCAATCATCTTTGGAATGATATTTAACTATATTTAACCTCATGAGCTCAGGACTTCAACACTCCCTCTCAGCATTAACCTGGCAAAGCCCCTAACCTAACGAAGTTCTAATTAAGCACAGATGAGATGGGAAACAAAATGAGTTATTTGTACTTGCTCCCGATTATAAGCACCAGTATTTGTAAATGCAAAGAAAGGAATACTGTCAAAGTCAACTCTGTCAGGGTTCAAAGGCACAGCCTGAGAGAAAAACAGAGCAGCTTTACAACTAGATCTAGCCATGAAACAAAGCCAATATTTTCTATTAAAACAATGAGGGGGAGGGGACAAGAAAAGCAGAAAACACAAAAGCATTAAGAAATATCCTGCTGTGTCACACCAAGGGTCTGTCCAACCCAGTACTCCAAGAGCATCTGATGATATCTGGAGGGAGCACATGAGCCAGGCCACCCCCTTTGCAGTTCCTTAGCATCCACAATTATACTACGGGCTGCCTTCCCTGGAGGCTTCCACCCAACAGGCTTCTTATTGCCATTTTACAGAATGCCAGAGGTAGCCAAAAATAAAAACAAGTAGTCCAAGGAAGGCTGAACAGTGTCGCAGTGAAGGGCTTCAGTTTCTTCTTTTTAAGGCTAAGTCACAAAGAAAACAAATAAGCCTCTGAAACGAAAGTGTTCCTTTGCTTTCCTACAACACTAGCAGTCTACTCAGGGAAGCTCTAAAGAACGTTCCCGAAACCACAAAGAACTCTTATAAAAATCAATACTATTAGGGTCCCTTCATGAATACATAATGGAAGCAACAGGAAATATAAAAATAACCACCGTTCGTTATGTCTGGCAGGAAAGGTGACCCTCACTTTCTAACCTCCTGCTAAAAGGCTCTGGGAGAGAACGGTCTCTGCTAAATACTTTAAACATCCCCCCAGCACCTGGCCACATCTCTTTAAACAGATGAATTTCTAGAACCACCGAACAAGCCCAGATGAGGTACCGCGCGTACTCCAGCGCAGCGAACCCCCTTCCCGAGCCCGGAGCGGGCCCAGAGCACCGGCCGGTCCCCGGCCGCACCGGGGGAGCGCACGGCGATGGCGGAGCCCCATCCGCTGCACTGCCGGGGCCTACCCCACAGGGCCACAGGGGAAGGACAGCCGCCTCCCCCGTTACTGGCGGGCCCGGGAAGGGGCCAGCACAGGGGGAACGGCCGCCCGCGGAGGGCCCACAGCCACCCCAGTCCCCGCCGCGCAGGCCCCAACCTGCACCCCGGCCCAGCGGGGCCCGCCGCGCACGACACCCCGTGACCAAGACGAGCCGTCCCCCTCCTGTGGGCCGGCCTGAGCCCGCCGCCCCAGCTCGCCCGCGGGAGGGCGGCGGCCGCGCCGCTCACCAGGGAGATGGTCGTTGTCGCCGCCATCTTGTCCACCCCGTCGTCTGTCGGCGCGCGCCGCCCTCGCGAGAGCTTCCACTTCCGCGCGCGCCACGGAGCCCTCGCGAGAATCTCGCTGAGGCGATGGGAAGGGATGTCTCGCGGGAAGTGGGGCGAGTCACGTGAGCGGGCGGGGCGATGGCGGCCGCGCCGATGGCGGCCGCGCCGGTCGGGGAGGCGCTGGGCCCGGGGTCTGTCACGGGGGGGAGTGCGGGTCCAGAACGGGGCCCCCAGGACCCCCTCCGCCCTTCCCCAGGCGGCGGCCCGGCCGCGAGGGACGGGTACTCTCGGCTCCGCGGGCAGCCGGCCGCTGCGGTCTTCGGGCCCCGCCGCAGAGGAGGCGCGGGACTAACGGAAAAACCGAGGGAAAACTACGAGAAGTTTACCGGTGGTGAAAGTGTGTCTCACAAGTAAAAGCTTAGAAAGATCAGGCCAATAAAGCCTATCAAAAGCAGCTGAAAGAGGACTTAACGTTACAGTTGTGATGAGAAAGGCTCTTGTTGCCAAAGCGCTTTTCCTCTGGGAGGGAATAAGATGGTAAGATAAAGGAACAATATCTGAATTGGAACATCACAGAGTGTGCCCTACTGCGAGCCTAAATTTAAGTGACAGGAGTTAACCACTGGAAAACAATGAAATACTGCACTCTTACAGGATGCAGTTTTCGGCACTACCAGGAGGTGTGTGTGCCACAGCTCTAATAAATGGGCCCTAATGAGGAATTACAGCCCTAATGAGCGGATCGCACCAACCATCAGTGTCTGAGGGGACCCCAGGGAGTCGGGTCTGACTGGCAAGTGCGAGGGCAGGATTTCCACTCTGGTCCTGGCTTTGTGGCGAAGGATACAGTGTGGAAATCGGGACGAACCGAGCAGTGGTGGTGTTAAATCAAACCATGAACTTAGGCAGGTGAAACATGTTAAGGAGCTAATGAGTTAATCAGGGAAACAAAGCAGGTGGTGTATGAAGGAATTTCTCAGTTTGCAGGGGCAAGTGCAAACTTGTTCAGGAGAAAAAATGATTTCTGAATTAAGCAGCTGTACGATGTTGCGTAGAATCATGGAATGGTCTGGGCTGGACTCATCTCCTGAAGTCCCACCATCCCCTCCAGGGATGGCGACTCCACCACTGCCCTGGGCAGCCTCTGCCAAGGCTTCACAGCCCTTTCCAGGAAGGAATTTTCCTCAATCTCCATCCTAACCTTCTCCTGGCCCAACTTGGGGTCCTTTCTTCTTGTTTCTTGGGAGAAGAGACCGACCCCCCCTGGCTGCACCCTCCTTTCAGGGAGCTGTAGAGAGCGATGGGGTCTCCCCTCAGCCCCCTTTTCTCCAGGCTGAACCCCCCCAGCTCCCTCAGCCACTCCTCACAAGACTTGTTCTCCACCGAATTCCCTCTCTACCCGATTTCCCTAACTTTGGGGATAAATCTGTTGAACTCAGGGAAGCTATTTCACATCTTCTGAGTTTAACCGTGAGAGCAACTATGAAATCACCGAGCGTTTTGCTGAGACAAGCTGCTTTCAGTGGCTTTATTGACCTGTCAGTTTGGCAGAGCAGAGCGCAGCCTGGAAACACGGCACGATGGGCAGCGCAGCGCAGGGAACCCGGCACGGCCGGAGCAGCACGGCAAAGCGCAGGCAGCGTAAGGCAGAGCCACGGGGAGGACCCGGCACAGCACGGCGCAGGCACAGCGTGAACAGCAGGAAGCAGCACGGCACGGCTTTCGCGACACAAATAATTCCTATTTGCACACTTCACCCACTGAGCCCGACACACGCAGCAGCTACAGCGATGGCCCCTTTCTCCACAGTAATGAAGTCCCAAGCGCTACAGGAGAAACAGGGAAGGAAGAGGCACCGGGGGTTTTCCCCCTTAAGATGCCATGAGATTTTTGGAAGGCCGTAAGACAAAGTGGGGCATGGTAAGGGTTCTGTTCAGCACCAGTGAGGTTTCTGCTGATCCACAGGTCTGGATCCAGCTGGTGGGTTTGGATTTCTGGGGTTTCTTCTCAAGTCCAACTCATAAAGTCCTCTGTTCAGCTTACACCAAGATGTGCAATTCTAATTACAAGGCATCACAGCGGTTCATCTGTGCTGGGGAAACCTTAATGAAACAGGAGAAACTAGGGGTAAAGAACAGGATGTGGCAGATCAGAAACTGCCAGAGGTCTCCCAGCCCGCTCCTCTCCTCTCCTCTGTGGGTGTCACCAGCCAGCAAAGAGGGGAAAAAACAGCTTTGGGACCTGCACTGAAAAAAGCTCATCACTCCCAGAGGGAAATTTGTCAGTTTGGGGGATTCTTGCAACAGCTTTGCATCTTCAAAACGCCATCAGGAAGGGGCTGCAGGGGGGGCTCCCCTGCACCTCACAGGTCCCTTTGGGGTACTGCTTCGGGAATGGGGACCAGAACATGTGCTCCTGCTCGGCCCCAGCTTCTCGTGATGCACATGTAATGTCTCGTGTTTGCTGATTCCTCCTCCGCTCGCTGTTGGCTTTTCCCACCTCAGCTCGGGCACGTGCCTCCCGTGGACAGCGAAGGCTCGGGCCTGATGGAGGAAGGTCGGTCAGGAGCCCCCCGCTTTCTTCCAGTCTGGTCCAGGCTCCCCGTCCCCCACAGCACAGGGGACCGCTCCGTCCCAGACCACAGCGAGGTGACTCACAAGGGAGGAGACCGGTACTTGTGGAAGGCGTTTTCCAGGAAGTTAGCCAGCTTTTCACAGTCGTCCTGAAATAAAAGGAACACACACATCAACAGATGGATTTGGCTGGGCCACCTTGGACGTCTCCTTCCTTACATGATTCCAGCCCAAGCCACCAACTTCCCCTGAGTTCGGACACGGGAAGAGAACAACTCGCCAGCACCTCTGGAACTACTAATAATTGTAATATTTACTGAATAACGCCAAATGACCAATCAAGACTGGAATCGTTCTGTGTCAGGTGTGATAGACAAAGGAGTGTGGAGTTCTTTGGAGCTTCCAGTCGGAAGGAACTAGAGCTCCAGCTTCTCTTGCTTAGTTTAATTTCAACTTAACTTTAAGTCCGGTGGTCAGTTAATTATTTTCTATGGCCATCTGTTTTATAATACCCTCACTTCTAATAAAAATAAAAACTAATGTCACTTTTTGTTGGTCTGGCAACTACTTTGTACAGAAATCTCTTTTCTGACACATTCAGGAGCAAATGGTTTCTGACATAATTGGATCATTTATTCCTTAAGAAAGAAATTACTGAAATACATAACAATATCTAAAGGATGGAAATCACCTTGTATCATAGAGGGGTTTTGGAATTGCCAGAACCAAACTCAAAATTCCCACTCCAATGAAAAATGCAGAATCAGTTGGTTTGTGTTGATCAGAGCCCCCCCCTTGGTCACTACTGCTGCTAGATTGCTACTTTTAAGAAAAAACTTGGCATTCTGAAGGCAGGATTTGTGTGGCGTAGGTGGTGTCTTTTGTTAGGCCAAGCACTACAGTCGGAAAAGGGGACAAGTGTTTGGATACATGGGTCCTTCAGACCAGAAACAAGCAGCAGTTCCCAAGCTAAACACAGGCTCAGGGTTTAACACGGTATTGGTATTAACCAGTCCCACCATCTCGGGGAAAAGGCAGCTGGTACCTGTGGAGCAGAAGAGATGTTAGAGGGGGGAGGTGTGCTACAAGGAGGTTATTTCCTAGGAGACAGAAAGAGAAAGGTAATTTACGGTGTGTGGAACAGGGGCCGTGTGAGGCAGGCTCCACAGTAGGAGGTTGCCGCAAACGCCGTGTATTTCCCAGCGTGGGAGAAAGCGCCCAGCGCGCCAGGGCCGAGCTGCAGAGTCACCGTGCCCAGGGGAGGGAAGGAAGAAAGTCAAAATGCATTTTTTTCCCAGGTGTACTCACATAAGCTTTTCACTCAGTGAGGCTGAGCCCCTCCTTGGCTAATGTCAGGAGCTTGAGGAATTCTCCACCACTCTGCCTACCACCCCAGAACTCCTAACTTGTACAAAATAAAAACAGAAATACATTTTTAATTCCCCCCTGGCTGCCTTTCCTCGAGGCTGTGCTGCTGAATGGCCTGGATGCCCAGGCTGCTCGGGATTCTCTCTCGGGTCTGTGCAAACCCCCAAGGGAGAGCCTGGAAGCTGGATGCAGGGGTGGGACATCTCTCCCGACAGACAGAAATCTGCCACGGGAGTTAAGAGCTGCTCTCCAGGCTATGGGGACCATTCCTCTGGGAGGCGGCCTCAGCTTCCTTCCCTCACACTCCTCTGGTTCTCCTGCAGCAGGGTTGCTGTCATTAACCCTGCCATCATAGCACCACTGTCCCCTTGAAACAGCAAGCTGGAGTGAGGCATCAGTGAAATATGGAATAAAAAAACCTAGCAAAATGCCAAAAAAAGGATGTGTTGTCACTCATGCCAGGGGAGTGAGCACAGCTGGCCCCTGTGAGCTGCTGGATGGGGAACAGAGGAGCTCTTGCTCCTCTGAGGCTCCTCCATGGTGTCACCAGGGGTTGGGAACCCCCCTTGGCAGCACGGTACATGCTCGGCTCAGCTGAGGAGGAGACAGGAGACTTACCTCATGGATGAATCCGTAATGCACCAGCTCCGTGGCCAAGTCCTTGGAGTTATCGGCTGCAGGGACAAGGAACGGGGAGAACATGGAAGTTTATACATCTCTCAGCTCCTCCTCCCCCGGTGCCCCTGTGCCCCCCAGCAGCACACCCGCATTCCACTTCACTACGCTTCAGGGGCACCTGCCGTGTTCTTTTGGTAGACTCATTAATCGCTAAGTAATCACTAATTAATTGCTAAGCAATGCTGGGGCAAACAGGGCAGAGGTGGATAGTGAGTGGGAGCTGAAGAAGGTTCTGGGCAGGAACAAGCTTCAGCCCCAAATCGCAACGAGAACAGCCTGGGCAATGTGTACCTCAGAGAGTTTTTTTGCTTCTTTTGAAAAAAGAAAAAAAAAAAGCATGAAAAGCAAGTGGGATATGACCCGTGGGCAGAAGAACACAAAGGGTTGGTGAAGCAGCACCTTCCATGTGTTAATTTCCAAGCTTTATGCTTTAGTTCTGGGTCTAAGGCAGCCAAGGGACTCCAGCTGCGGGGACTCCACAAGGCTCCTGCACGTTCTAGGAAGGAGCCTGCAGTGCTGGACCTACTCCCAGGAGAAGCACCTTCCCCAGAGCCACAGGGCTACTCCGGAGGAGGAGTCCACTTTTTCCTTGGAAAGGTGTTGTGGAGACTGCACCAGTGCTGGGAACAAGTGTTCACTAGTGTTACCCCAAGAACTGCAGGCCACCTGTTCCAGCGTGAAATGCGGATTCTTGATGGCCACTCGCTGGACACTTGAGAGTGCCACCACATGCCAGTGGCTGTAAGCTCAGGGTCTGAGTGGACAAGAACTGGTACCACACAGATATCTGGGTTTACCCTGCTCTCCCAGTATGAGAAGGAAAGAAAATCTGGCTGTAAATACAATCTGTGTCTAACACAGTCCGAGCCTAACCTTGAGCAGGGCCATCAGGCAACACTTCTGCATTCACACACGAAAATCTACGTGCAAATGAACCTACTGGGCAGCAAGTCGTAGCTCAGCTGTCGATGCAGCTTGTCCTCCAGGATGAGCAGGAGAGTGAGCTGCAGAGAGAAGAGAGTGCTCTTTACAAACCCTGGTTTCTCCGCAAGAGGGAAAGGTGCCGACTCTCCCATCGGCGCTGGGAGCTGCCGGCAGTGGGGAGGATGCTGTAACTGCCCAGACACTGGATGTCTCTGGCCGGGTGGTTTGGGTCTCTTGGAGGAATGTTCTCTCAGCAGCTCCAGCTAACCCACAACTGTTAAACTACAGAGAAGCAGAGCTAAAAGATGCCCAGACAAAGATGTCATGGCCTTCCTGTCCTGCAGCCAGAGGGGGCTGGTGGCTTTGCTCTTCTGCGGGCTTCTTTTATTACAAAGGGACAAGAGTAAGTCCTCTGAATGCTGCAGCCATGTAGCTGAGACCAAACCAAGTGCCAGCCAGATGCCAGGGACGGGTACAGGGTCCTGCCCCAGTGCCTCATGTGGAATAGAAGCTGGATACTTGCATGCCACTGGGTCTTGTCTTCATTCAGCTCCATGTTACACTGCATTTGCACCACCTGCAAGAGGCCAAAATCAGCATCAGCTTGGACATGGGCCCTCTGGCTCCCTCAGGTCCGCTTTACTGCTGCCCTCCAAGCGGGACTCAAATTCCTACTTAAGCCCCTTAATTCCAACTGCCAGCCTGACCTTTTCCACCTTCCCACGTTTCTAGGAATTGTTCGGGTGGAGCAGCTGAGGGTTAATTTAGTCCCATATCCAGCTACACTCTGTGGCCATCATCAGCTGATGGAGAGGTGGGTGAGGGAGCCCTGCAAAAGATGCACTTCTGCGGAAACTTCACAACCAGGGTGAATTCTTCAAGTTCCCATAAAAATGGTTCACAACAGAAGTCATGTTGTCTGGGCAAAGGACAGCCAGAGAGAGCATGCAATTCCAAAAGGCAGGAAACCCAGTGAGGAATCACCATCCCTGTTCCATGCAGAGTTTAACAGGGTTTCATTTATACTCCTTACGCTCAGATGTGAGGAGTTACACGCTTGTTCCTTCCTCTGACCCAGCCCCTCTCTGCTACAGCTCCTCCCTTGGACAAATATCCCTGGGCATTCAGTGCTCTCAGTCAGGAAACTGGCTGTCCTCTGACCCTTGTCATCTCCAGGGCATCCATGTCTCCAAGAAGAGCACACCAGTGAGACTGTATCATAGAATCACAGAATGGTTTGGCTTGGAAAGGACCTTAAACACCATCCAGTGCCACCCCCTGCCCTGGGCAGGGACACCTCCCACCAGACCAGGGTGCTCCAAGCCCCCTCCAACCTGGCCTTGAACCCCTCCAGGGATGGGGCACCCACAGCTTCTCTGGCCAACCTGGGCCAGGCGCTCACCACCCTCACACCAAAGAATTTCCTCCCCAGATCTCATCTCAATCTTCCCCTTTTCAGTGTCAAACCCTTCCCCCTCGTCCTATGGCTCCCTCCCTGATCAAGAGTCCCTCCCCAGCTTTCCTGGAGCCCCTTGAGGGACTGGAAGGGGCTCTAAGGCCTCCCCAGAGCCTTCTCTTCTCCAGGCTGAATCCCCCCAACTCTCTCAGCCTGTTCTCCCAGCAGAGGGGCTCCAGCCCTCCCAGCATCTCCGTGGCCTCCTCTGGCCCCTCTCCAACAGCTCCATGTCCTTCTGATGTTGGGGGCCCCAGAGCTGGAGGCAGCACTTGGGGGGGTCTTCCCAGAGCGGAGCAGAATCCCCCCCCCTCGCCCTGCTGGCCACACTGCTGGGGATGCAGCCCAGGGTACAGTTGTGGGTATGCCCAAGGTGGGGGCTCTTCCCTTCTGAATTTCCCCAAACTGCACAGCATGTTGCAGACGTCATCAGAGATGAGACTGATGACATTTGAGGGCATCACTGCCACCCACTCCCCACTCCCCTCTGCCTAATGCCCATGATCAAAGAATGATTTACGTAGGAAGGGACACCGGGAGGTCTCTAGTCCAAGCTCCTGCTCAAAAAAAGACAAACAGTGAATGCAGACCAGGCCATTAAAAGCTCTGCCCAACTGGGTTTTGAAAACCTCCAAGGAGATCCCATACCTCCCTTAGCGCCTGGTTCACTGTTTAACCATCCTCAGCATGAAAAAAAAATTCCTTGGATCCATCCAACATCCCTACCTGGTGCCTCCCAGAACAGACAGAGACTCTGCAGTGCAGCTGTGCTCGTTTGGGAGTTGCAGGTTTGTCCAGCTGCACAAAACACTGTTTTCACCAAATCTGTAGAAACTCAGTGCCTCTGAGATCGCCAGTCCTTTGTCAAACTGGGTGGTAAAAACTAGGTGTTTGAGTGTTTTGGTCAGACAGATAACACGCTTGAAGAACTTACTCGGGGGCACTAGGAGGAAAAGCAGCATATAACAAATGTGGGGGAGGGAGAAGACATAACTGTGTAGGTTTACATTTACATTGATCAGTGCAGCACTCCCACTAAAAATAAGCACTGAGCAATATGAATAAAGCATAAGTTGAGTGCACTGAAAGCCGCTTGCAGACACCACTGGGGATGTGCTTCTGGAAGAGAGGCATTTCACGGCGTCTTGCAGGAATAAGAATTAGGTTCAGCCCTACATGGTATTTTTAACATTAATTCAATGCAAGTATGAAATTGCATTCATACATCCACGGTAACACAAAGACGGTGCTGTTGGTGACTAGTGATGAACTAGTCACAGGGAAATACCCACTATGAAATGGGTTTTTAAGACAGAGAGGTGCAGACAGCCCCATGAGATCCTCTGACTGCTCCAGAGGATGGCCAGTGCCAGGCAGAGCTCAGCTGCCTCACAGCATGCCACTGCAGTGTCACCATCAAACCCCGATGGGATTCCAAACCTACACTCAGCAGAGAGGCAGAGAACAGGCCGTGCCACGGAGCTGCCTGCAGATGCAGGAGGAGGGAAGGCAGAGCCAGAGAATCAGAGGCAACGAGGCTGCTCCAGAAGGTCTCAGGAAAAATCATAGAATTGTCTGGGCTGGAAGGGACCTTTCAGCTCCTGGAGTCCCACCACGGACCCAGCACTGACCAACCCACCACTGACCCGTGTCCCTCAGCACCACGTCTGCCCGGCTTTTCAATCCCTCCAGGGATGGCGACTCCACCACTGCCCTGGGCAGCCTCTGCCAAGGCTTCACAACCCTTTCCAGGAAGGAATTTTCCCCAATCTCCATCCTAAACTTCCCCAGCCCCACTTGGGGCCATTTCCTCCTGTCCCATCGCCTGTTCCTTGCGAGAAGAGACCAAATCCTCCCTGGCTACACCCTCCTTTCAGGGAGCTGTAGAGAGCGAGGAGGTCTCCTCTCAGCCCCCTTTTCTCCAGGCTGAACCCCCCCAGCTCCCTCAGCTGCTCCTCACAAGTTCTCCAGACCCTTCTCCTTGGTTTCCAGACCCCTCCCCAGCTCTGTTGCCATTCTCTGGACACGCTCCGGCCCCTCAATGTCTTTTCTGTCGTGAGGACCCCAAAACTGGATCCAGCACTTGAGGTGGGGTCTCACCAGCGCCCAGTACAGAGGGAAATGGACCTCAGTGGCTCCAGCCAAGTGGACCACCACAGTCCTGGGGCAGCCAACGCAAGGAGGATAGCTCTCCCCTGGGCTGCAGCCCAGTGCATGGCTCAAGGGAGAGGTGTTCCTGCTGTAGGGTGTCAGGAATGGGGATCGTCCACCTACTCCCAGTGGGGAATCTGTCCCCACCTGAATCTGGCCTCACCTTCCTGGTCTCCACATCAAAGGGCTCTGGGGTGGGAGTCTTGGCTTTCTGAGGGTCCTCCTGGGGCTGGGAGAGCGCACGTGGGAGGGCGTGCGGTCTGGAAACAGCGAAGTTCATCAGGGGATAAATCCCATTCCTGGTGCAGACACAGAGGGAGGACAATCAGCTGAGCCCTGTCCTCTTACAGCCCCAGCACAACTCAGCTTGGAGGACCAGGAGCTGAGGGCAGAGATGCTGAGAACCAGAGCTGGGTGGACACATCACAGCCCAGCCAGCACTGCCCCCAACCCACCTGACATCTTCCAAGAATTTGTCGAGTTCAAGGAACGAGACCTCCGAGTACCTGGGAGGGAAGCGGGACAGGGAGATTATGAGGAAAGGCAGGACAGAAGAGCAGCACGAAGGACTAATGTGCCATGGGACTGGGACCACCAGCCTGGATGAAAGTCCTGGGCTCATGGCTACGAAAACTCCCGCACTAATCATCACCTCCACTGCGCTCCAGGCCGACCCTCTCTCCGGATCTCTGCCATCACCATGTTCAGGTCCAGTTCCTTTATCTTCTCCTCCACCACGTTCTCCGGCATCAGATCTAGGGCAAGGGCAGGAAGGGGCTGTCAGCTGGAAGGTCCTGGAACATGGACACTGCAGACCCCAGGGAAGGTCTCCAAGTCGCTGCCCTCCTACCCCAGCTCCTCCAGGCGCTTGGCTCTGCTGGGGCAGCAACACAAGCTCAAGCAGGGCAAGAAGGTCTCAGGGTTACTCACACTGGTTGTTGATAAAGCAGTGCGCGGCCAGCAGCTTGAGGGAATGGACCTCAAAGAGCACCCGGTGGAAGAGCAGGCTATTGGCTGTCGGTCGCTTGTCCGGGTTAAGGGTCAAGCACGAGAGAATGAATTCCTGAGGGTGAATGAAAGGGCATAAGCTGGAGGCAAAGCAGGACATTCCCCCGCTGGGCACCCACCAACCGCCTGGCCACAGCACCTCTGCTCCCTGCCTGCTCCCACCTGGGGAGAAGGGGGCAATGGAACCCCAGCAAAGGGCTGTGAGGAGAAAGGCAGGGGTTTATCCTGCCAGGAGCAGCTCTGGGAGCAGCATCCCACCAGGAGAGACGGTGGGAGACCGGAGCCTGAGCCAGCAGGAGGGATTCCTGACAGCGGCAGAGTCAGGGGGATACATCTGCTCATTTCTGCTCATTGACGGCAGAAAAGGGAGATCCTCTGCCTCTTCAGAACGCTCCAGGCTGGGGCCTGTCCTCTTGAACTGCTCCCTGCAGTTTCGGTACGGGTATCTGGCTGGGGCTGCTCAGAACAGACGCAAAGAAGGTCCCTTCCAACCCAGACACTTCTATGAATCTATGTCCTTCAGCCCAGCAGATTTGGCTGCCCATAAGTTTACAACAGGTCGCTGTCTCCATTCCCCCTTCCCAGGACCAGGCTAGCCTGGAGCACGCAGGAATGCCAGGCTGGCTCTGACGTTCCAGGTATCAGCGGACGGGAAGGACACTCGTGGGCAGATTTACACCCCAGGAGGGATTCCTGACCCGGCTGTGGGTCAGGCTACAGCCCGGTAGCTCTGTCCCCAGGGCTGCACTCACCCGCATGTTGGGATCGTCCAGGGAATGCCGTGCCCGCATGATGGCCTCCTCCGAGACCCGCGTGTCCCCGTTGGTCTGGATCTCCAGCACAGCCATCTGGGGAAGAAGGAGCACAGCCGTGTCTGCAGGCAGCCAAGCCCTGTGTCACCCCTCGGGGCCTCCCCAAAGGGACACCCCCTGGCAGGGTGGCACCTGTGGAGCTCCTCAGCAGGATACACCAGGTCCCCTGGGCTCCCCAGTGCCCCCTGGCCACTGTGTCCCTGCCCTCAGGGCCCATTTCTTGGCTACTGCAGAGCTCCAGGCTGCTCCCTGGGCACCCACAGACAGAGGGCCAGGGCAAATAGCCCCCACAGTCCGCCTGGGAAGCTGTGCTCGGAGCAGCAGGGTCTGTCCCTGCCCTCTGTGCCCTCCCTTCCCAGGGCTGTCACAGCCCGAGGAGGAAGAGGAGGCACCAGATGAGCAGAGAAGAGGTGAGCTAAGCACATTACTGTGCCCAGGGCAGGGTGGGCCAAAGCAGCAGAAAATGTTCTCCTGAACCCAGAAGTGATGTCTCCATTGCTCTCTACAACTCCCTGAAAGAAGGGTGTAGCCGGGGGGGTCAGTCTCTTCTCCCAAGGAACAGGCGATGGGACAAGAGGAAACAGCCCCAAGATGGGCCGAGGAAGTTTAGGATGGAGATTGGGGAAAATTCCTTCCTGGAAAGGGCTGTGAAGCCTTGGCAGAGGCTGCCCAGGGCAGTGGTGGAGTCGCCATCCCTGGAGGGATTGAAAAGCCGGGCAGACGTGGTGCTGAGGGACACGGGTCAGTGGTGGGTTGGTCAGTGCTGGGTCAGTGGTGGAACTCCAGGAGCTGAAAGGTCCCTTCTGACCCAGACATTTCTATGACTCTATGGTTCTTATCAATGCAAGGGATCCCCAGCTTGCAGCAAGGTTTGGAAAAGGGCAAGGAGACTCCTCAGGAAGCTCCCCAGGCCACTGCCATCCCCATCGAGCTCAGTAAGAGCAATCCTGCCCCGTAACCAGGGGCCACTGCAGGTTCCCAGCCGTCCTGCTCCCTACCTCCAGTGCACACATCCCAAAGGAGAAGATGTCCACAGCAGTCCCATCAGCCTTTTCTGCAGAACCAAGCCAGAGTCACATCAGGACAGAGGAACAAGCCACCATCTGCTCACCCCGGGAACAGTCCCCCACACCCTGCCTCGTCCCTATGACTGCCTCTGCCCACACACCCCTGCCCTCAATAAAACCTTTCCTGTTTTATTGCCCTCAAATTTGTACCAAAATATTCAAGACGGGGATCACATCACGAGTTTTCACATGGTACAAAGATTCTTTACTCTTTTTTCCCTAATCGTTGTAACATTTTACATGCTTTGGAGTGTTCTTGAGCTTGAAGCTGACCTTTCCAGAGCTACCCATGGTCACACTGGGATCTTGTTCCCAACCCATAACCGCTCACGCACAGCCCGTTCCCGCACGAGCAAAGCTGCTCCAGCACTTCCACCCAGCCATTCATTACCATGACATCTCCCGTGACTCACGGCCAACAGCTTTTCTCATGAATACACTGGATAATTCCCTATTGCCACAAACACCCTGCGCCCACGACCTCACGCAGGACCCCCCTCCACGTCCCACCCCAGCACCCAGACCTCGTACTCACGGCCGTACTCCGGGGGGAAGAAATGCAGGTTGCGAAGCTCTTCCCTCTCGATCCTGATGGGGCTCCGCAGGTCATCCGGGAGGGCTGCACCGGGGAAGGAGAAATGTTCTGTGTCACGGCTCTTCTGAGAGCGCCTTCCCCGGGGCTGGAGCACAGAGGGGTGCCCCGAGGCAGCAGGGGTTCCACTCACCCCCCTAGGCGACCCCTCTGCTCCAATGATTGGACAGCGATGCCCCAGGGGACAGAGGTCCCCTCTGCCCTTGCTGGTGAGAGGTTCCCAGGGCCCACAGGGGACAAAGGGTGACCCGGGGAGGGGACTGGGATGATGTGCTGGGAGAGGTGGCAGAGGGAGGGACACTCACCGTTGGCAAACACTCTGTGCCAGACTGGCCGTCAGCACCCATCAGGAAGCAGGCGAGTAAGAAGGCACGGAGCAAAGGACACAAACAGAAGAGAAGGTCACTCCAAGCCTTGCAGGGGTGATCCCCTGAGGACCCTGAAGCCTCTTCTGCCCAGCCAGAACCCTCTTGGCCCACTACCCCTCAACACCCCATCACATCCCTTGGCTGGCAGCTTCTTACCCGAACCAATCTTTATGAGGCCATTGTGCTGGATGAAGATGGTGTCGCTGGTGAGGTTGCCATGGATGATGGGAGGCTCACAGGAGTGCAGGAAGCTGGGGAAGCACAAAGCTGCCCTCAGCACCTCACCAGGGAGAAGGGGGATGGCCGACGGTGCAAGCAACGGAGAACTTACCTGAGAGCAGAGAGGATCTGGGTGCACCAGCGCTTCCAGGCCTAGAGCAGAGACCAGAGCTCTCTGTCAGAAGAGACGCCCCTCGGAACCCAGCAGATGGATCAGGTCACCCCCACCAATTGCCCGGTGACTGGGGACATCAACCCTCCACTAGCCCTGCTGAGACTGCTGTCCCAGCCACAACAGTGCCCTTACCAACCCCTGCTCAAAGAAAATACCATTGAAGCTGAGAACTTGTCCTCACTGGCTAGCAGAGCTCTCCTGAGTCCCAAAACCCTGGTGGGAATATGGCCAGGCTCATCACAGCAGGGGCAAGGCTGGCTATGGCTGCAGGGGACACACACACGGCTTCCTCTGCACACCCCAACCCCAGGAGTGCCCAATGGCCCAGGTGTGATACGGAGCTCAAACTTCATGGCAGGTCTTGCAGGGTTAAGCACAAGACCCCCAGAAAGGTCACCCAGCTGAGACCTGCCTGCAAAACCTTGAGTCAGACCCACACTGAGTGGGTTTGCAGGTGAGACTGGTCTCTTCAGCCCAAGTAATGAGCTAGCCACAAGAGTACCATCCCTCGTTGAGGGTGGTGGGGGCACAGGCCTCCCAAAGCAGGACGCAGCCCTGGGAGCTGTTGGCATCGTGCCACTGAACCTCACAGCGGCAGCTTCCACCAGGTCCCCAGCCCCGGGGTCAGATCCCAACAGCAGGGTCTGTGTCTGGGATGTCCTGGGGAGGTTCTGCTCCTGCTCCAGCCCTCACCAAGATGCCATCTCCCTACACCAGAGAGTCCCTGGGCAGCTCAGGTAGCAACCATAGGTTCTTGCTGTGCCTTCTAAGAGCAGAGACCCATGCTGTGCCAGCGGGCACAGGGCTACCCACTTGGGACACCCACCGCTGCTCCCAGGGAACCTACCCTGGCATTCATGGCCTTGTGGTTTTTCTTGGTTTTCTTCAGGAACTGTTTCAGGCTCCCCGAGGACACGTACTCTGTGATGAAGATGACCTGGGAGAGAAGAGAGGTGTCACCTTCCCAGCCTCCCTGCCCTGGCCAGCAGCTTGCCGCCAGCGCTGGTCCCACATGTGGCTGAGAGGGGGCTGCTGGCCAGTGTCCTGGGGAAGGAGGGGGAGTCCCAGGAAGCCATGTGAGGAGCAGAACTGGGGTCCTCTGACATCCCCCCCAAGCCTGGGGATCTCCCAGATTCCTCCCTACCCGCGCCTTCGAGTCCTTCACATCCAGCCAGTACTTGTGAAGCTTGACGATGTTGGGGTGATCCACAAGCACCAGCTGCTCAAACATAGTCTTGATCTTCTCCTGCAGGCAGAGAGGACAGATGAGGTGGCAGGTCCTGGGATGTGGCAGGACACCTCAAGGGAGGCAAGGGAACCTGGGGCTGGGGGAGAGGCTGAGCCCCCGGTCACAGGGAAAGCTGGTTTTGGGGTACAGAGGACACATGGAGCTGTCTTTGAGAGAGAAGCGGAGGGAAAGCCAAGCAGACAGGAGCAGGCTGTGATTAACTGGTGACTGAGGTGCACCCACGAGCAGCGGGAACCAGCGCTGCTGGCCAGGAAGGTGCGATGGGTGGTCTCAAGGGAGGTGGACACAGTCCCACCAGGGAGAAACAACTCACCTCATGTGCTTTGAAGGCCTTCTTGTCGGTGAAGAGCAGCTCATTCCACACCACCTCCACGCCCTCCTCTGTGTCCATGGCGAGGAAGGTGCTCTGGATGCCCGGCATGTTCCCCTGATTCACCTGCGAGGCACGGGAAGGTGTGAGACAGCACAGAGACATCCCTGCCCATGGTTCCTGGCCCCACGGGGATGAACGTGCTGCAGGGATAGTCTCCAGCCTGCAGGTGACCCTGGCCAGGGCCCGGTGAGCAGAGCAAACCCCCGTCCTGCTGCCTCAGGACCTGCCTGCTTGGGCATCGCAGCCCCGTTCCTCCAGGAGGCGAGGGCACCAGAAAGAGCCAGCAACTCGGAGCCGTTCCCATGCCAGCCCCCCTCAACTCTTCCAGCCCAGCCAGAGGCTGGCAGTGACAGTGAACCCCCCAGCCCCACTCCTGACCCCCACATGGACCCCTCTTCCCAGCAACCCACCCCCACGGCTGATGGTCACACGCTGGACAGAGTGAATTGGAAGGTCCAGCCAAACCAAAGCCATCACATCATCTCTTTTCACATCCTGAGGAGACTGGGGACAACCTCCCACGCCCTGGGGTCTGTCTGATGAGTTTTGCATCCCACGGGTCTGGGCATCCACTGCCCTCGCAATGGCATCGCTGCACGAGTCCCCGTCCCGTCCCTGCCCTACTCCAGCGGGGCTGGGATGGGGACAGGGCCATCCCCCCCAGCCCTGGCAGCGGCTCCCGTCCGCCACGCGGCAGATGAAAAGGGGATTGTTCTGCCTCCCGGGGCCGGAACGTGGCGTCCCACCGGCGGGGCTGGGCTTGGGGCAGCCGTGGGCGCAGGCGCGGGCACACAGCACCCCCGGCTCGTTAGCCAGGGAGGGACGGGCAGCCGGTGGCCTGGCTCCTGCTGCAGACACACAAAGTACCTCTGTGACTCCTTCTTGTGCTCACAGGCTCCACGTGCTCCGCACAAAGCCCAGCACGGCCAGCCCGCCTCACTGACCACGGCCTTCCCAGTGCTCCCAGTACACACATCCAGCCCAGGAGTGCCCAGCAAGGGCTCTGCCAGGGGAGCTGCTGCCCTCACCCAGGTCCCCCACAGCAGGACCATCCCACCAGCCCCTGTGAACCCTGAGCTGTGGTCCTCCTGGAAGTGCTATGGGTGGAAAGCAAGGGTGGGCTGGGACAGGAGGGTCTGCCTGGCCAAGGGAGCGGGCAGCCTTGGCAGGAGCTCGGGTATCCAGCCCCAGGCTGGGTGGGTTGCGATGGAGGCTGTGCCGGGAGGGAGGGAGGGCGGCCGGGGGCGAGTGCCTGGGCACCACAAGGGTCTGCTGGTCACAGAGCGCTCTGTGAAGCTGATCTTCTGCCTCTCCCCAAAAAAACCACTGAAAATCAGCTCATGGTCTTGAGAAAAATCCTGTCCCGAAACCAGTGAGTGGCCACAAGCCTGAGAACAAGAGGTCAAATGGAGAACGTGGACCCAGACAGCCTTTTGGTTGCCATGAGGACACGGAGGAGCAGCAGAGCTCTGCAGGGAGGTTACTGGTGCCCGGGCTCAGAGGCACAGCCGGGGCTGTAAACCTCAGGTGCCACCTCCCCATGGGGTCACCCGTTCCTGCATGCAGACAGTGAACCTACAGCAGGACCCACAACCAAATCCATGGTCATCCCTCTGCTGTAGCCTCCCGGCCTGGAACATCCCGTTCTTGGAGCCCGAGGTGGTACCAGACAGTGGACCTGTTGGTGCCTGGGAGGCACTGAGGAGCATCAGGCAGGCTCAGGGGAGGAAATGTTCCCAGTAGATGCCAACGTGCTCAGTCTCGTGCTGAATGACAATAAAACTGATACCGAACAGCTGCCTCGTGCGCCAAGACCGCGTAAATAAATAAAAGCTGCATTATAGTCCCAGAGGTGACTGGGGACAAAAGGAACCAGCGCTGGGTCACCTTGATTCTCTTGTGCCATATCTTCCAGGGGTTCCCGGCAGCTCCCTGTGCTGCTAACAGTGGCCACCACAAGGAACAGGCAGAACTCCAGGGCTGGACTGGGCAAACCCCCTGCTCAGGCTCTTCCAGAAAGCCCTTGGCAGGAGCTGAGTCCAGCCTGGAGAGATCACTGGGGACCAGGAGGTGGAGGTTTACAAAAGATCAGATTGCATCTTACAATAAACCGCTCCCCTTTGAGCTTTTCACGTCAACAAGGACTGAAACAGCCCACAGAAAAAGGCTTAAGGATATGGTTCTGGGGCCTCAGGAGAGTTGCTGTTAGAGAGGGAAGGAGGGGGGCTAGAGAGCAATGGCATTTAGACCCAATTTGGAGAAGAAAATAAGGACAAAGTGGGTTGTTACCTCTCTCAATCACTCTAAGAGACTGGGAAAAAGGCACAGCCACGGTGCCTGGAGGAGAGGCCACTCTGTCAGTCCTCTGCCTGTTCCCAGACATTCACACTCGTGTCCTTGGGACTTCAGGAGCTGAAAGGTCCCTTCCAACCTTGGACAATTCTATGATTCTTTGGCCCCATCCCTCGGCAGAGGCATCCCTGACCTCCAGGGATGGGGCAGCCACAGCTTCCCTGGGCAAGCTGGGCCAGGCTCTCACCACCCTCACAGAAAGGCCCCTCCTTCTTACCTGGGGACAGGAGGTAAAAAACGTCACTGTCTGGAGAACATAGGGCAAATCACCAAAGAGACCCCCAAAGGGAGAGCCAAGCAAGAAGGAGGAGTAATTATATGGGTTATAGGGACCTGGGCTCACCGAGACCAGCCGTGCCACATCATACAGTGACAGCAGACACGGCTGATGCCACAGGTGACAGCCCTATGCACCTCTGCCACGGAGTAGAAAGCTCTGGCTGCCAGCAACGAGAGGAGAGTCATGAGGACGTGAGGATGGTGATGCTTGCTGCCCGCAGAGTTTACCTGGCTCCTCGGGATGTTATCCCTTTTGGCGCTGGGAACTGGTAGAGTGTCCCGGAGCTGCCAGGCTGAGCAGGGAACACAACGTTCCTGGGAGTAAATCCCAGCCTGTCCCTCCGCTCCAGGATCTCAAGAGCCTGGGCGAGGGCGAAGGCTGTGTCTGGGATTCTCGAGGGACTTCTCTTCAGGTGACAGCATGGAGGTGCTGAGGCAGGGAGACACCCCTTCAGCAGCAGGGATTGTCCTCTCAGAGCGGTGTGTTTCAGCAGCAGGGACAGAGGACTGTGTCTCTGCAGGGACCCCCTCTCCAGCCCACTGACCCCTTCTCCAAACCACACGGCCCCTGGCCCTGACAGACCCTGCTCTCCTCTGCCACCCCCCCACGCCGTGGCCCCAGGCAGGGCAGGGGGGACTGTTGCAACATGGAAATAATTTTTTAAAAATATGTAAAAGGAAAAAAAAAAAGCAAATGAGCTAGGAGCACTGAGGCCCTGCTCTGACACCTTGGCTGCTTTCTCCAGCTCACCCAGGGACAGGGACAGCAAAAAGCAGTGGCAACAGAGCCTGTCTGAGGAGCAGATGCTGCAGCAGGTCCCGCAGGAGCGGTGGGACACTGGCATCGGGCACCCAGGGACTCATCCACGGTCCTGCTGTGCCAGTGTGAGTCTCCAGACGTGGAGCCGAAGCATCCGGCTGCTCAGCTCTCCCAGCCCTTGGCCTCCAAGGACCTGTTTCAAGCACCAGACCTGTCACCAACAGCCCTTGTCCCCAGGGAGGAGGCTGGGGATGGCAGCAGCCCCGAGCAATTACGGAGCCCGAGCCCGGCTACGCCGCTGGCTCAGTTTCACACCACAGCAGGGACGCCAAAGTCTTTGACAAAAGACCTACCTGGGTGACATCCACCCAGACCGCTACCTCCAGCCCAGGGCAAAAAGAACCGGCCAAGCCCACCGTGTCCTGTGGCTCAGCAGGACCAAGCCCACCGTGTCCCAGCAGGAGCCAGACGAGGCATCTGCGGTGCCAGATAAACCTGTTCTCCCCCTGTGTGATCCTCTTACACAATTAGCAGGTGAAGGCAACACATGAGATGGAAAATATTTTGATTCCAGTGAAGCATTTGATCCCTACCTCTCACAAAAACACATTCTCAGCACTAATTCAGAGTGGGGCGGATCCAGGGCTCACACGCTCCCAGCCGGAGGGACCCAGCCGAGCAGGGATGGTGGCCTGAGGCTCTACAGAGCTGGGAGGCAGCAGCAGGGGCCAGGGCGAGCTCTGCTGTGGTTTATCATCGGTGCCACCACGACAGAGGGGAACAGCACTTGTCCGGACCGCGCCAGAAGAGCAGCAAGCCTCTGAGGAAAGAAGGAGCTGAGCTATGGGCAGAGATAAGTGCCAGGAAAAATCATCCAGGAGAAATTCCCAGATGTCTGACGGCACTGGTGGCAGGGGAGACCCGGGGATGGGAACCCATCATGGGGGGATGGGAACTCACCCGCTCATGGCCACCACAGCGGGATGTGCAGAGCTCTCCCAGCCCAGGGCACAAGGGGCACCCACTGCATCCATCCCTCTTCCATGAACTCCCCCCATCCATCCCCAGGACATCCCCTGCCTGTCAGCAATGACTGGGGGGGTTGTTGTTGGATACCTGTGAAGTGGGAGCGGGAGCAGGACCTGGCACAGGCTCCTCAGAGACGCAGCCACCGGCCAGTCCATCCCCTCTGCCCGCGGGAGGGCTGGAATCTTTCCTTTCTCTCCATACCCCTGCCTGCCCTTCCCTCTTGCCCAGCAGCTGCCAGAGCAAACACTGTGATCCCTGTTCTCCTTCCACTGCTGAGAAAGAGGGACAGAAGAGTATTTTTCCACTGGCCAGATAAGACCCAGGAGAGGCTGAAGGCAACACAAGCATCGTTATTTCAGAAAATCATAGGATGGTTTGGGTAGGAAGGAACCTTTAAAGCCCCCCCTGCCCTGGGCAGGGACACCTCCCACCAGCCCAGGTTGCTCCAAGCCCCCTCCAACCTGCCCTTGAACCCCTCCAGGGATGGGGCAGCCACAGCTTCTCTGGGCAACCTGGGCCAGGCTCTCACCATACTCAGGGGGAAGAATTTCATCCCCAGATCTCACCTAAATCGCCCCTTTTTCAGCTTAAAACCATTCCCCCTTGTCCTATGGCTTCCCTCCTTGATCAAGAGTCCCTCCCCAGCTTTCCTGGAGCCTTCCTGCAGCCTTGGCACAGAGCGAGCCCACACTGAACAGCCAACGCAGACCAAAAGCCACCAAAGACACCTTGCTGAGCAGTGTCTGATGGCCCCAGGGGAATGCTAAGCCCTGCCTTGCACGTGTTTGCTGCCGAATGCTAATTTGTCCAACAGAAGAGCCAACCAAGGAGCATTCGATCATCTTCTCATCCATTTTGTAACCTCCCTTGTCCCAGCAGTGAAATATAAAAGCCTCTGGGACCGCATGCGTTCTCTGGTTACACCAGAGAAAACGGAGAAAGGGGACACAAAGGTGGACAGGCCTGCACAACTCCATGGGGAACGTCTGGCCACTGTCAACAAAAATACCTGCTAGGAAAGCCAATGAAAAGGCACAAAAAAAACTTGGTTAAAAACAGGAAAGGGAACAAAACACGGAGAACGCCAGTAATTGTAATACGTGTCTTTGGTATCTGGTTTGGGGGGGCTGGGGCTGCCTTTGGGACACGGCGGAGACACCGGAGCGGCAGGTATTGCCGCGGGAGCACCCCGGGAGGGAGGCATCCTGGTGGGGAACCCGAGCGGGAGCAGAGGGCGAGTCACCGCAAGAAAAAGGGCAAGTTTCTGCACTAACCTTTTGGTCGGGGCTGACGTCACCTCCCTCCCCAGCAGCGAGAACAAGGCAGGGGATTGTTGTCACTGGGTGAGAGCATGAGGGATTACAGGCTCCTTGGAACGGAGAGAGCAGCGCAGGGAAAGCGGACCTGGGGGGAAAGGCAGGACAGCCCCATCGCCCACGGGAGGGAGAAGGGTAACGAGGAGGAGGCAGTGGCTAAATCCAGTGTGCAGAGCCTTGGTTCTGGCCAGACCCACAGAACGCACGCCGAGAAGAGGACTCGGCTGGCTGCTCCCACCAGAGTTTACCCACGGTGAGTTACACCACCTTCCTTCAAAGAGTCTCCTCTGGCTCTCACAAATACCCTCAATTAAAACCAGCTGGGGCTGGGGTGTCCCCCCTCCTGTGCAGAGCACAGAGCAAAGCCTCACCACCTTCACCTGCCCCATCAGCTGAGGTCAGCAGGTTCACCAGTAAACTCATCCTGGAAAATTAAATAACAGCAAACAAAAGCTGTTAAACCAGTAAGGGGTAGAAAAAAAAAAAAAAAAAAAAAGTGGCATGAAAAGAGAGAGCTAAATCCTTCAGCTGATCCCCTCTGCTCTGGAAAAGCACTCCCCAACAAAACACACTTCGAGTCCTGGTCTCCTGGGAGGGCTGGCAACAAAGCAGCTTTTAAAAATAACTCTGGTGGCAAATATTAAATAGTTGGATCCTTTCCAAATAATCTACCACAGAACTGGTTATCCTCACTGCGAACTGCAAACATAATTAATACCCCAAAAAAGGGAACACCCTTGCACCTCAGTGTACTCAAATGCTTAGATTATTCTTCCGTATTTTGTTTTCGTTTTCTGATCTGTGGAAACCTGAAGCAACGCTTCAAAATCTTCCTCTCTTGCAGATTGTTCCAATATCACTTTATTTTTCTGTGAATTCTGCTTCGGCGTTTCTTCTCTTTCTTTCTACTATTGTTTCCCTTTCTCATTTCTTTCACCATGGTGGTTTTAGAAGGTAAAGCTCAGGGTTCAAGGCCTCTGTATCACTACACATTCAGTCATTAACCCTTTTACTAAACAAGGTGACCAAGAAGGGGAGCAATGGACTATTCCAAGCGAAAAGCAACCAGCCCAGCTCTAGCCACTGGCAGCTGTCTGTGTGTATTATTATCTATTAATTATTATCTACTCTTATCTATTATTACCTATTATCTGTTATTACCTATTACTATCTATTACCTATTAATGGGGTGATACCAGTGCTTGCCAACAGCAGAGCCAACGAATTCCTCCCGGCTGCAACAGTCCCCTTTCCAAATGGATAAAGGCTCTGCAGAAACTGAGCATCCCGGATAAATCCAGTTTGACCTCAGTAATGAGGTGTTGGGCTTCATTCAGGAAACTGTATTTAGACACGGAAAGTGGCAAACAGCAGTAACATCAGCAGTAATTCAAGTTTCTTCTCCCTTGCTACTTCTACTCCACAGGGTAGATGGAAAAAAGTATATGAAGTCATCAAACCAAGCCTGAAAAAAAAACCCCTATATCTTCCTAAATGGAAAAGCCTGCAGCAGCAGAGCATTCCTCTGCTGCACTTTGGCTCCCAGAGCTGGGAAGGAGGCAGGACGCGGGCTGTGCTGGCACCCAACGTGAAGCCACCAGAGGGTTCACATGACCATTTCTCCACAGACCCTGCGGAGATGCCACAAGTGCTTTTATTTTCCAAACTGCCCATGGAAATGTGTAACTTCACATCCATTGTGAGCACACGCATCGTGAACAGGCAAAGGAAGTCGTGCAGGGAAATGTTTGTCCCGTGGTGGGCACGGACAGACCCAGCGCAGCACTAACACCAGGGCACGATGTAGCTGCTGGGTCCGTACCTGAACCGCGCCGTAACCGGGCGCCAGGAAAGCTGGGGAGGGACTCTGGATCAGGGAGGGGAGCCCTAGGACAAGAGGGAAGATTTGTTAAAGCTGAAAAAGGGGAGATTTAGGTGAGATTTTGAGAAGAACTTCTTTGGTGTGAGGGTGGTGAGAGCCCGGCCCAGGTTGCCCAGAGAAGCTGTGGCTGCCCCATCCCTGGAGGGGTTCAAGGGCAGGTTGGAGGGGGCTTGGAGCAACCTGGGCTGGTGGGAGGTGTCCCTGCCCAGGGCAGGGGGTGGCACTGGGGGGGCTTTAAAGGTTCCTTCCCACCCAAAGCATTCTGTGATTCTATGTCACCATGAGGGCAAAACAGACGGGGATTGTTCAAAGGGGAACAAACTAGCCGTCTCTTTGCCAAGGAGAAGCAGGGGTGTCAGGCTGTTTTGGTGTGTGACAGACTAACACACGTCACCCAAAAGCCGTGTGAGAAAACATAACGCAACTACAGGTCAGACACAATCAAATTTCAGGATCTCATCCAGGATGGACACCAAATGTTTTCACTGTTTCCAGCACATGCTGGAGGTCGCTGGGAGTCTCCAAGTCTACCTACAGCAGCATCAGGGCATTCTCAGCTAGAAACTGAGTTTCTGCACAGCTTTCCTCACCTCTTGAGCTGCCCCAGGGCCATCCTGGCAGAGAGACCATGGGAGAGGCAGGGGCCTGTCCATCTGCTGCGCCAGTCACCCCATGCCTCACCGGTGGCACAGAGGACACAGGGGACACGCTGTATCTCCTACATCAGCAGCTGGAGCCTGGTCAGACACAGGGCACAGCAGACAGAGGGACGGACAACAACAGAGCCAGCAGAGCCCGACCCAAAAAAGATAAACAAAACACCAGGAGACAGATATGGCGGTCCCTGACACCTCGGAGGTGCCCCACGGGTGGGACCTGTGACTCTGGGAGTGCCAAGGACAGGCAGGGGAAGGAGCCATGGGATTTTGATGAACGGGGCTTCAGGTCCCGGCACGGACAGGGCTCAGGCACCATCCACACCACACGTACACCCTGGTGTAAGGCCCTGCCGTAGAGAAGAGGCTTGGCAGAGGTGGTACGGTAACAGGAAGGGAGACTGAAGGGTGGCATGGGGGTGTGGGGGCACCTGAAAGCACAGAGGGACAGCAGAAGGGCAGGTGCTGATGGCACCGACATTAGCAGGTCATTAAGATCTCAGCAGAGCCCAGGCTGGGAAAACAAGGGACAGCCCCTGCAGCCGGAGGGACCACAGACAGGTCGTTAACGGGCGACGGTGGGAAGATAAAGAACAGGATTGGCCTCAGATGGGCCCTTTTGTCCGTCAGAAGCTGAGGGTGCCCGTGACCCCCCCAGAATGCTGTCCCACCCCTGCCCGGGGTCAGGAGTCACCCCCCCACGCTGGTCCCTGTTCCTGGGCGCCCCCGGAGGGGCCGGGAGACCCGGGGTCCGCGGGCAGGAGAGATGGACACGGCACCGACACCCCCGGGAGGGAGCGGGCAGGGGGGGAACCCTGCGGGGGGAAGGTAAGCCCAGACAGTCCAAACCCCTTCCCTGGAGAGGAGGAACCGGGTTCTCCAGCCCTGGAGCGGTGCAGGGGCCAGCCCCGCCATTTACCGGCCAGCCCTCATTCCCGCAGGAGCTGCCGGCCACCGGCCCGTGGCTACCGGCCCCCCACCCGCACCGTGCCACCGGGCACGGCCCAAAGACGAGCCCAGCAAAGGCCTCCAGCACCGGGCTCGGGCAGCGGTGCCCTCTGCTGCGGGCTGCCCCGCTCCCCCCGGGCACGGCACGGCTCCCCGCACCGGGGCAGCCCGCACCGGGGCACAGCGCAGCTCCCCGCACCGGGGCACGGCGAGCCCGGCTCCCGCACCGGGAGAGCTCGCACCGGAGCGCGGCACGGCTCCCCATACCGAGACAGCCCGCACCGGGGCACAGCGAGCCCGGCTCCCGTCCCGAGACAGCCCGCACCGGGGCTCTCGGCACCGCCACAGCTCGCGCCGGAGCACGGCACGGCTCCCGCCCCGGGGCACGGCGAGCCCGGCTCCCCGCACC
>NW_015090871.1:96100-146029 GCF_001431845.1 Calidris pugnax | reverse complement strand
CGTCCCCGCAGTCCCGCCGGGCCGGGCCGGGCCGGGAGCGGGGGCTCTCCCGGATGTCCCCCTCCCCCGGGAAAGTTCCTGGCGCGGCTGATGTTTTTCTTCTCTCGCTGGCCCTCTCCGGTTTCCTTCGGCACGTTCCTTACTTGTCCCACCCGCTTCCCTGCGAGCACCGGGGCCTGCTCGGGGCTTGGAGACACCAGGCTCACGGGACCATGGAACAGTGCGGTGGGAAGGGACCTTTAACGGCCGTCGAGTTATAACCCCCCCACAGGCAGGGACACCTCCCACCAGACCAGGTTGCTCCAAGCCCCCTCCAACCTGCCCTTGAACCCCTCCAGGGATGGGGCAGCCACAGCTTCTCGGGGCAACCTGGGCCGGGCTCTCACCACCCTCACACCAAAGTTCTTCCCAAAATCTCACCTCAATCTCCCCTTTTTCAGCTTTAACAAATCTTCCCCCTCGTCCTATGGCTCCCCTCCCTGATCCAGAGTCCCTCCCCAGCTTTCCTGGAGCCCCTTGAGGGACTAGAAGGGGCTCCAAGGTCTTCCCGGAGCCTTCTCTTCTCCAGGTTGAACCCCCCAACTCTCTCAGCCCCCCTCCCAGCAGAGGGGCTCCAGCCCTCCCAGCATCTCCGGGGCCTCCTCTGGCCCCATCCAACAGCTCCATGTCCTTCCTGTGCCACATTCTCTCTCTCCAGACAGTTCCTCCCCGTTGCTGGTGTGGTTAACCAAGGGGGACCATGGTGACAGTGGTTATTGGACAAGAAGGCAATGGTGGTTCAAACCTGGTGTCATGTACAAAGTCCCATTCCTTGAAACACAGAATAAACCCAACATCAGAAGGATGTGGCACACACACCAGTCACACCACTGCTCCCTCGCTGACCTTGTCCCGTGCCTACCAGACAGCGCTTGTAGGAAAGGAAACCACGGGTTCTTATCGGAGCGGAAGGCAAAAGTTCAGCTGGGAACAAGTCCAAGGAATAGAAAGGCTGGAACCAAACATGGGACAGACACCACACCCCCGGTGCCTTTTCTACCTGCCGGCGTCCCGCAAGCCCCGTGGCAGCCCCATGGCAACCTCCCGTCCTCTGCGGATGCAGATCTGGCAGTTGGGCCGTGCCTGGTGGGGGAGAGCCTCTGCTGGGGGGGTCTGCTGGATTTAACAGACCTCTGCAAGCAAAACCTCTGGCCAAAGGAGGGAGATGGGCCCAACGTACACCCAAAGGGATTTCCACAAATAACTGGCCAAAAGGTTAAAAGCTGCACTCAAAACCACTGAAGGCAAGAACCTGAGCAGAAGATACATAGAGCCCGAGGATGATGAGGGTCTAAATGGGGTCACTGGAGAGATAGGACGATGGTAAAAAAGCCAAGTTTCTGCTGTGGCATTTACTCTGCAGGAAGCCCTTCTTTACAGGAGGAGAGTCCTAGGAATCGCCTCAAAACAAGGTGACAAAGAACAGATCACGTAAGGAATCAGTATTAGGAAGGGTGGCCAGTTGCCAGGCTGAGATACTTGCCCCCGAGGTTTGGAGGATTGCAGATGGGAAATGGCCAGAGAACGCACCCTGGACAGACTTGGGGCTTCTCCACACGCTCACAAACAGCCCAGGAAAGGGAGGAACAAGGAGCTGGAGGAGCTTGCTGGTGGCACCAAAGCCTTCACATGAAACCAACTGCTCGGCCTGAAGATCGACAGCGAAGCCAGGGACACAGACCATGAGCCCCACCACCGTCACGAAGGGTTACTCACCATGGTTATTCACCATTGCACACGGAGCAGAGGTTGGGATGGGTGCCCGGTGAAAAAGCCAGGCAAGAGCTGTAAAAACACATGAAGGGGAGTAATTTTTTACTGAGTGCTTCCTGGGGTGACATGTTGGTGGGTGACACGTGGTGGAATTCATTGCCACGGGGTGTTTACAGCGGCCAAAGCAGAAAAGGGTTCTAAAAGCCATTAGGCAAATTTGTGGGAGAAAAAATTGATTGAGGGCTATTAAGCACAAAGAAGCAGATGCAGCCTCTGGCTCGGGAGGGCTCGGAGCTGCCGGCTGCCAGAAGCCGAGAGGCTGCAGCTGATGAAATACCGCTGGGTCCCTGCTCTCGCTCCGGAGCCTCTCTCCTGGGATCTGCCATTAGCGAGGTGCGAGCGGGATGCGGGGACACACGGGGCCGAGAGCGGATGCTGGGGATCTGCCCTCACCCCGTCTGCTGCTCCGAGCCCCCGGGGAGGAAACGCTTTGGGTCTCCATGTGTTCTTCGTGGAACTCTGCTGCTTTTGTTCCGCCTGTGCTGGACATGTCCTGGTGGGACATTGCCATGTCCCTGGACTGGCCACACTCTGTGCTGAGGCAGCTCGTACACAAACCTTTATGGTCCTTGGGGATGTAGGAATGGCCTCCAGCAGCGTGAATTGGTGACATCCTCAGCCTCCCTGTTCAAAATCAGTCACTTGGAGTGCAGTGTTGTCAGCGTGTGATGCCCTGGACTTCTTGGGACACATTATGGGAGTGACAGGAGGTGATGCAGGATCGGTGGACATTCCCATGGCAGGGGTTGGCCTCCCCACCATCGCTGCCCCCTCATCTCCATCCACACAACGCCCCCGAAATCCCACCACCTCTCTCCTCATCCCCTCATTCTCCAATGCCTCATCCAAGTCAGAGGAAGGGTCTTCCTTCTGTGCCTTCCCTTTCTTTGCTGGGCAATGCAGAGTAGAGCTTATTTGTCTCGCCTGTTCATTTTCAGGCATGAGTCACAGGTTCTTCCATGTGCTGGTTGTGCTGACTGTCACACAACCAACAAGCAGAAGGACCCTGGTCCATCCTGGTGGCTTCCACGCTTTTGTCCTGAAGGTACCCCCCCAGAGCTGCCTGCCCTTGGCTGTGCTGTGGGGTTGAAGCCACCAGCCATTATCTGCAAGCCCAACACCAGCCATGGGCAGGGGATGCTGCCACTGCCTTCACCTGCCCCAGGAGGCCATTTCCATTGGGATTCCTCTGCATGGCATGATGCTGGGACAGTCCTTGTCCTGTCCATCCACCAGCCTCTCTCAGGTTGATCCTCTGCCTTGTCTCACCTCATCCTGCCACCAGTTTGTAGTGGTGGACCCTGGGGAAGGTGCACATGGTCCTTCAGCATGGTGTGCTGCTGGCAGGATGCTCATGAGGCTTGTGGCGGCCTTTAACCCCTCTTTCCCTGAACTCCGTGGCTGTCCAGAGCAAAGGAACACCTCCAGAGTGGCTCCATTGGGGCAGGAACCCTTGGCCGAGGAGATTAGGGACATCAGGCAGGGAGATAATGGGTCTAAAGGCAGAGGCTTTGGTTTCCACTCAGGATTCCTGTGTGCGGGAGGTGAGGCAGGGAGGATTTGCTGTGCAGGGTGAGTTCTCCTCTTCCACAGTCTGGAAGAGAACAGACTGGTGTTGGATCAATGGTTGGACTCGATGATCTGAAGGGTCCCCTCAAACTTGGATGACTCTATGATTCTGTGGGTGGTTCTGCTCAGTAGCCCCCGGGCCGGGGGCAGACCGAGGTGTGGAACTGGGGCTCTTTCCTGGTCTCACCCCATCTCACGGGTGGCCTGGGTGACACTGCCTCCAGGACCATGGCTCGGACCACTTTTAGCCATGGAACGGCTGGGGGAGGGCAGGGGATCTGGAATCTGCTCCTCAGCCTGGCAGCCCCAAGCTCCTTCTTTTATTTAATGTGGGTCCCAGGTATGTACCATGTTGAATCTGCTCCGACTTTAAATTGCTGGAGAATGAGAGGGGTTTTTTAACCCCTTTCAGAGTTAGTTTGCCTTTATTCCTTGCTGGAATGGGCCTGGGTTTGGCAGGAAAGCCCAGGCGATGCTGTGCCCCTGGGACTGTCCCTCCCTCCCGGCCGGGCGATGGGGTTTGCAGCACCAAGGTCTGTGCTGAAGCTCCCTCCCTCCCTCTCTCCCTGCTCGGAGGCCCCTCTTGGCTTCCCGGCTATTTTTATCCGCACGGGATGGATGGGGCCGGGATGTAAGTGACGTCACGTGTTTTTGCACAACTTGCACTTTGTCAAGGTTTAAGGTTCAGCCTGGGTGCCAGACGGGCTCCACGGAGCCCACAAACATCCTCCCCGCTGCCCTGTCTCCTCCTGGCACGGTGGCCAGTGGTTTCTGTGGGGCAGGCGTGGGGCCAGCTCTGCGCTTCTTGGGAGCCTGCCTGTGTTTCCCAAACCAAACACACCGGGCTGCGACCCCCCCTCTCCTGCAGCTCCCCACGCACATCCTTCACGAAGGTGTGACCGACACAAGCGTGTGACCGGCTGGTGTCAGGAGGTAGATCAGAGGTGTGAATTCTGGGGGTTCGTGGCAGGGCAGGCGTTTGGTGCTGCAGGATCAGCGCTCTCCCAGGAGGAAGGCAGAGCAGTTCCCCGAAACCATCTCTTACGGCTCTCGCCGTGGGGAGCATCTCCCAGCCACCCCTGGGACGGCACTGTGTCCACAAACGTCCCTGGGCAGGGGTCGGGCCAGAGAGCCCGGTGAGGGGCTGTTTGGCTGCCCCAGCCCTGCTCCTCCCCGCTGGCAGCTCCCACGCGTGCCCAGCCCTTCCACAAGTGCTTCCATAAGTGGAAAAAGCCGGGGCGTGTGACCGCACACCGCACAGAGGTGAAGGGTGGCAGGAACGGGGCTTGGTGTGGGGGGGTGCGCAGGGAGGGGGACACTTGCTGTCACCGGTCACAGCCCCGTGCTAAAAATTGGGGTGGTTGGAACGCTTGTGGGAAGGCTCATCCATCTGGGAGGGAGCAGGGCGATGCGGGGGGCAGCAGCCAGGCTGATGTGTGAGGTGAAGCCGAGGGGGAGGCTGCTTGCCCTGGCTGTGTGGCCATCTCCAGATGGGAGAGCCCGGCCATGGGCTGCCAGACGGGCGAGGGGGGAGCTGGAGCCGGTGGCCAGAGCAGAGGGGCACTGGTGGGAGGGATGTGCGCATCCCTGTGCGACCAGAGGGATGGAGGGAGGGAGCCCCAAGGGGCAGGGATGACGGGGGGAGCGGGGAGTCCGAGCGCTGGGAGCGCTGACAGTGATTCCCCTGCAAACCCCTCTGAGGGCTGAGGCTGCTCCAGCCACTGCTGCCTCCAGGGAAGGCTGAATTTCCCCACGCTGGCTGCTGGTCATGCACAAAGGGCGCCTGGTTTATGTCAGCCCCTGTCGCCGGCTCCCCCCGTCTTGGCAGGCTCCTGGAGGGGCTGGTGCTGCCCCCCAGCCCTGGCAGGGGCTCGGCCGGCGTTTCCTGCCCTGGCCAAGGGGGAAGCCTGGCTGCAGGTACTGCTCCTGCGCGGGACGGCGTGTTCGGGGCAGCAGCCAGGGAATTTCCTGCTCTTCGGACCCTGGTTTCCTTCTGCAAATCTCAGCCAGTTTCTCCGGGTCCTGTCCCAATTTGCCTCCCCAGGATGGGCTGACGGAGCCCCGTGTCCTCGCTCCGGGCTCTTTCCCTGTCCCTGCTCCCCACGCCGGCCCTGGAGGATGCTGGTGGATGCCGGGGAGCAGGGACCTGTGCAGGGGGATGGTGTCATGCGATGCTTCAGCTGCTGGGGGACCCCCCTGGAGGCTGGGTCTCTCCCCAGGGACGGTGACAGGAGATGTCTCAGCTGCTGGGGGACCCTGGGTCTCCCCCCACACGCAGCCCCACAGCCTACAGGGATGGGAGGAAGGGTGCCTGCTGCCGGGGAGGCTCCAGCATGGAGCACTTCGAGGTAAATAACCCTGTTTTTGTGTTACAGCGGTAAGGAGCTAAACGTGGCCTGAGCTATCCCATTGCAGCTGGGGAGTTCCCTGCTCCAGCAGCCTTTAAACACTTTTTTGATGTTCTATTAAGAAAAAGTAGTAGAATCATTTAGGTGGAAAGTTAAGCAAGGATTTCATCATAGCAATACCTTCTGTTTCTTTTTCTCTTCGAGTTAAAAACTTTCATTAGGAGAAACTTTCAGCTGAGCGTGAGGATGATGTCAGCTGTCATCTGTGGGGCTTGGGGAAATCAGTTAGTGGAGACACCCTGGGGCTCTGCGGCTAAAACCCCCTCTTTGTGCTGGTAAGACAAACCCACGAGAATCACAGGTCACAACAGCAGCAAAGCCAAAAAAGTAACTTCTGTCTCCTGGGGCAGCCTCGCCGCTGTGCAGGTGCAGGGACACCCCATTATCCCATTCCTCTCTGCCTCCTCCGAAAGGAGAATTGTAAGTGATGCTATGGGCTCTAGGAGCCAAATTAATGTCATGTTTGTATCAATGGCTTTGCCATACATTACCAGGCGCAGGTCAGCGAGCCCAGCCAAGAGGTGAGGGATGGTGGAGCAGGGCTGGAACAGGTGACATTGAGGGCTGAAAACCAACAGCCATGGGAGGAAATGGAATGGTACGAAATGCAGAGTCATGCCCTGCAGTCACTGAACAAACATTTGTGCCATAAATTAGGCCCCCGTTCTGGAAGCGGTGAAAGAGGAAAGGGCCTGCCTGCCTTCAGCAGCCTCAGGATGGGTGTGGGCTGCCACGAAACCCACCACGAAACCCACCACGAAGAGCTGCTGCCTTCTGAACTCTGTGGGGATGCGTCTCCAGGAGAGGCAGAGAGTGCTGTTGTACAGAGAATCATTTACAGACCATGCACCGGTGCTGACCTGCTAAAAACCCTGCTAAAAACCATGAATTCATTGCAGAAACGGTGCAGAGGAGAGACAGGGAGTGGGCTGGGGGGACGCCGAGAGGAGGTGAGAGCAGCCCAGCTCGATAGCGCCTCAAAACAGACGTCGAGGGGAGATAAGATTGCCCAGGGCAGCTTTATCAGAGAAAAACAGCGGAGCAGGAGGAGATCTGCTCGAACTGATGGACGGGTTTTGCGTAAGAGGAAATCAGTTGGAGCTGGCTGGAGAGGAGGAGGAGGAGGTTTCCAGCGGCTGGAGGAGGCGGGATGGAGGGAGCTCCCGGCGCAGAGGCACGGGGAGCCTGCCCCTTTTGCCAAATGATTTTGGTGGGAAGCTGCTGCCCTGGCGGGTGCTGACCCATCGCCTTGCCAACCACATTGGCTTGGTCCAGGTGGGCTGATGTGCTCCAGCTGGGGCAACGGGCCTGGCTGGCTCTGTTCTCCCACACCGGAGGCCACCATCACAGAGGTCTGTGGCCCCCACGGGTTGGGAGCACCACCACCCCACAGGGAAAGCCGCTGTGCTGTGGGCACGCTACTGCTTCCCCACTCACTGTTGGACCAGACAATCTGAAAGGTCGTCTCCAGCCCAGGCAATGCTATGATTCTCATTCTATGGGCAAAGCCACGCATTTGCTGGTTCCGCGTTCCTTTTCCAGCAGTTTGGGTCCCGGGGCTTCTGCTCTCAACCCGGGGCTTCTCCCCTGAAACCCAGCCCTTACTCGGTGCATCTGCCCTGGTGCGATGTTCCCGCAGGGACTGGGCAGCAGGACCGACCCTTTCCCTTCCCTTCCCCTGCCCACCCCGCGCCTCCAAAGAGCGTTCGGGCACCGTTCGCATGCATTCAGTTACAAAACCAGCTTATAACTATGCAAATGTATGCAGCTTCTCCCTTACACAATGTCCTGTTTTCTTTCAGCTTCTTTTTTGGAAATCCAGCACTTCCTGTGGGAGTGCAATCCCAGTCCCGGGGAGCCATCTGGAACCCTCCCAGCCTGACGCTGGCACCGGCTCCTTTCGGAAGCCTCACCACCCTGAGTCCTCCTGCCCACCATCCTCTACACGGTCCGGGACCCTCGGCCCACCCCAGAGCCCATGGCAGGAGGTGGTGCCTGTGCTCTGCCAGAAGCCCGAGCCTGGAGGGGAAGCTGCATCTCCACGGCGTGTCCAGCTCCGACCTGGCACCAGCCGACAGCAAGTGTGTAGGAAGCAGCGTGAGAACACGGCAAGTGTGAACCAGCACTTCTCCATGTGTCCTCACAGGCCCGGGGCGGGGGTTGTGGCTCTGGGAGCTACTGGAACGGCCATCCGGAGGGACCTGGACAGGCTGGAGAAGTAGGTCTGTGTGACCTTCATGGGGTTCAACCAGGCCAAGGGCAGGGTCCTGCCCCTGGGTGGGGGCAACCCCTGGTCCCAGCCCAGGCTGGGGGTGGAGGGATGGAGAGCAGCCCTGCTGAGAAGGGCTTGCGGGGGCTGGAGGGGAAAAGCAGGTCCCCAGTTCAGCCTGGTGGGCACTGGGGGCCTGCAGCAGCAGCGGGTGAAAAGCTGGCCATGATCTGGCAACCTGCGCTGGCAGCCCAGCGAGCCCCCCGCACCCTGGGCTGCATCCCCAGCCCCGTGGCCAGCAGGGAGGGGGGGGATTCTGCCCCTCTGCTCTGCTCTGGGGAGAACCCCCCCCCAAGTGCTGCCTTCAGCTCTGGGGCCACCACCATCAGAAGGACATGGAGCTGTTGGAGAGGGGCTGGAGGAAGCCAGGGAGATGCTGGGAGGGCTGGAGCCCCTCTGCTGGGAAGGGGGGCTGAGAGAGTTGGGGGGGTTCAGCCTGGAGAAGAGGGGGCTCCGGGGAGACCTCAGAGCCCCTTCCAGTCCCTCAAGGGGCTCCAGGAAAGCTGGGGAGGGGCTCTGGATCAGGGAGGGGAGCCCTAGGACGAGGGGGAACAGTTTTAAATTGAAAAAGGGGAGATTGAGGTGAGATTTTGGGAAGAACTTCTTTGGTGTGAGGGTGGTGAGAGCCTGGCCCAGGTTGGCCAGAGAAGCTGTGGCTGCTCCATCCCTGGAGGGGTTCAAGGGCAGGTTGGATGGGGCTTGGAGCAACCTGCTCTGGTGAAAGGTGTCCCTGCCCAGGGCAGGGGGAGGCACTGGGGGAGCTTTAAGGTCCCTTCCAACCCAACACACTGGGTGATCCTACACCTGTAGGATCCCCAGTCAGGGCTGGTGGGGCTGAGGCACAGCACCCTGTGTGCACCAGAACCTTTTGGAGCCCCTCCCCAGTCCCATTCCTGACTGTCCCCAGCCCACCCGACTCGGGTGCCGGCCCCGCATTCCCCTGTTTTTTGTGGGAACGCTGCAGTCAGAGCCCTCCCTGGACCCTCCCCAGGACCCCTCCAGGAGAGGCCTCTTGGGGAAAAGACACCTCAGCATGGCAGCAGTTGAGACAGCAAGGACTTTAACCAGGCACCCGCCCCGTTCCACACACAGGGTTGTCACCCCTCTTTCCTGCCCGTAATTAAGTTATGGGGGAGGCAAACTCTCCCGAGCACCCAGGCCACGCCTGCCCCAGGAGACACCTCGCTCCTCTTCTGGGCTGGGTGGTGCTAGTGGTCCTGGTGGAGTCTCTTCTTTCGGTGTGGGCCCGTGATGACGGTGGTGGTGATGGTGATCTTGTTCACCGTCAGCCCTCCCGTGCCGTAGGTGTCGAGATGTGCCTCTCGTTTGTACTCAGAGACTTGCTTGTTGGAGAGGAGCTCCCACACTGACACCCTCTGCTCCTGGAATGGGCCAAAAGTAATGTAGGAGCCCTCGGACTGGAGGAGATCCACCGTCTGCTGGGGGAGGGTTGCAAGGTGCCCTTCGTTGCTGTTGGTAGCAGTGCTGGTGGTGGTGGCCACCAGCTCCTGAAGGGTGAGTGTCCCCGCACGGTACAGCTCCAGGAGCTCCTGCCTTTTCTCCTCAGGGACATACCTGGAGAAGAGCAGGTCCCACACAGAGACCTGCCTTCCCTGGAACTCATCTATTGCCATCTCTACCATGGTGGACTTCAGGGTCTCTTCCCAAGTCCTGTCCTCCAGCAGGTGGGTGTCCTCAGCTTCTGCAAGCGTTGTCTCTGCCCGTGGACTACTCGCATTTGCCAATTGCTCTGCCCTCGCTGCTTCTGCCTTGGTTACAATGGTGCTGACAACCATTTTCACCTGCTCGAGGGTTAACTCTCCTGCCTGGTACAGCTCCAGGAGCTCCTTTCTGTTCTCCTCAGGGATGTACTTGGAGTGGAGCAGCTCCCACACAGAGACCTTGTGGCCGCGAAAGTCCCCAAACTCCATGTCGACAACTGTGGTTTTCAAGGCTTTTTCCCATGGTTCTTCTTTGGTGGAGTCATCATCCTTCTCTCCTGCTGCTGACACAGTGTCCTTGTTAGAAGCCTTGGCTGCAATCAGGAATTTCCTGCCTGTAGATTCTTTTTTCTTAACGAGAGTGGTGACAACAATTATTAACCGCTCCAAGGGCAGTGTCCCCGCACGGTACAGCTCCAGGAGCTCCTGCCTTTTCTCCTCAGAGATGTAGTCAGAGAAGAGCAGGTCCCACACAGAGACCTGCCTTCCCTGGAACTCATCTATTGCCATCTCTACCATGGTGGACTTCAGGGTCTCTTCCCAAGTCCTGTCCTCCAGCAGGTGGGTGTCCTCAGCTTCTGCAAGCGTTGTCTCTGCCCGTGGACTACTCGCATTTGCCAATTGCTCTGCCCTCGCTGCTTCTGCCTTGGTTACAATGGTGCTGACAACCATTTTCACCTGCTCGAGGGTTAACTCTCCTGCCTGGTACAGCTCCAGGAGCTCCTTTCTGTTCTCCTCAGGGATGTACTTGGAGTGGAGCAGCTCCCACACAGAGACCTTGTGGCCGCGAAAGTCCCCAAACTCCATGTCGACAACTGTGGTTTTCAAGGCTTTTTCCCATGGTTCTTCTTTGGTGGAGTCATCATCCTTCTCTCCTGCTGCTGACACAGTGTCCTTGTTAGAAGCCTTGGCTGCAATCAGGAATTTCCTGCCTGTAGATTCTTTTTTCTTAACGAGAGTGGTGACAACAATTATTAACCGCTCCAAGGGCAGTGTCCCCGCACGGTACAGCTCCAGGAGCTCCTGCCTTTTCTCCTCAGAGATGTAGTCAGAGAAGAGCAGGTCCCACACAGAGACCTGCCTTCCCTGGAACTCATCTATTGCCATCTCTACCATGGTGGACTTTAGGTTCTCTTCCCAAGTCCTGTCCTCCAGCAGGTGGGTGTCCTCAGCTTCTGCAAGCGTTGTCTCTGCCCGTGGACTACTCGCATTTGCCAATTGCTCTGCCCTCGCTGCTTCTGCCTTGGTTACAATGGTGCTGACAACCATTTTTACCTGCTCGAGGGTCAACACTCCTCCCCGGTACAGCTCCAGGAGCTCCTTTCTGTTCTCCTCAGGGATGTACTTGGAGTGGAGCAGCTCCCACACAGAGACCTTGTGGCCACGAAAGTCCCCAACCTCCATGTCGACAACTGTGGTTTTCAAGGCTTTTTCCCATGGTTCTTCTTTGGTGGAGTCATCATCCTTCTCTCCTGCTGCTGACACAGTGTCCTTGTTAGAAGCCTTGGCTGCAATCAGGAATTTCCTGCCTGTAGATTCTTTTTTCTTAACGAGAGTGGTGACAACAGTTATCATCTGCTCCAGAGCTAATAGCCTTTCACGGTACAGCTCTAGGAGCTCCTGCCTTTTCTCCTCAGAGATGTAGTCAGAGAAGAGCAGGTCCCACACAGAGACCTGCCTTCCCTGGAACTCATCTATTGCCATCTCTACCATGGTGGACTTCAGGGTCTCTTCCCAAGTCCTGTCCTCCAGCAGGTGGGTGTCCTCAGCTTCTGCAAGCGTTGTCTCTGCCCGTGGACTACTCGCATTTGCCAATTGCTCTGCCCTCGCTGCTTCTGCCTTGGTTACAATGGTGCTGACAACCATTTTTACCTGCTCGAGGGTCAACACTCCTCCCCGGTACAGCTCCAGGAGCTCCTTTCTGTTCTCCTCAGGGATGTACTTGGAGTGGAGCAGCTCCCACACAGAGACCTTGTGGCCACGAAAGTCCCCAACCTCCATGTCGACAACTGTGGTTTTCAAGGCTTTTTCCCATGGTTCTTCTTTGGTGGAGTCATCATCCTTCTCTCCTGCTGCTGACACAGTGTCCTTGTTAGAAGCCTTGGCTGCAATCAGGAATTTCCTGCCTGTAGATTCTTTTTTCTTAACGAGAGTGGTGACAACAGTTATCATCTGCTCCAGAGCTAATAGCCTTTCACGGTACAGCTCTAGGAGCTCCTGCCTTTTCTCCTCAGAGATGTAGTCAGAGAAGAGCAGGTCCCACACAGAGACCTGTCTCCCCTGGAACTCACCAGCTGGCACGTCAATGGTGGTAGACTTCAAGATGTTATCTAGCTGTGCATCTTGTGCTGAAAAATCAGCTTCGTTGTCCTCTGTCCTTGTCACCACCTTGTGTGGACTTCTGGCATTTGCTGTGAGCGCGGCATTTGCAGCCTCTGTTCTGTTCATGATGTTGGTGACCACCGTAGCCACCTGTCCTGTGGTCAGGATCCCTGCTCTGTACAGCTCCAGCAGCTCCTGCCGCTTCTCTTGGGGGATGTATTTGGAAAAGAGCAGATCCAACAAGGAAACTTTTTGCCCCTGGAATTCACCAGTGGTGACATAGATGGTCACAGACTTTAAGGACTTCCTCAACTGCTGCTCCTGGGAGTGCGTCCCCTGAACGGGTTGTGATCCTCCCACCTTGTTGTTGGGAATAACTGTGGAGGAGCTCAGATCCTCCTTTTCCATTTCTGCCCCAGTGACAATGGTGGTGAGGAGGGTGATCATCTCTGGGATGGTCACCATCCCTGCCTTGTATTTCCTCAGCAGTTCCTCTCTCTGGTGGTCGGGCACGTAGCGGGAGAAGAGGAGCTCCCAGAGGGTGACGCTCTGTCCCTGGAAGAGCCCCACGCTGAGGGTGACGCGGGCGGCCTGCAGGGCTTTGCGGGCGTCCTCGGTCAGCTGGTAGAGCACGGAGCCCTTGTCCATCAGCTGGAGCATGAGCAGCCCCGTGTCCGGGTCGGGCACGCAGCGGCGCAGGAGCTGCAGGTAGGTGAGGTTCTCGTGGGTGTTGGGGTCAAAGCAACTTCTTGTTTGATTCTTGGGGTTAGAAAGAAACTGGCACATCTCCTGGTCAAAGAAGCCCCGCTGGTAGGCCACCTCCACAGGCAGGCGGTGGCCATTCACCGGGTCGATGATGCCGCCGGTGGCGATCTGGGCCTCCAGCAGGCGGGTAGCGTGCTCCTTGACGATGAACTCTTTCTTCATGGCCTGGAAGAGGGAGATCTTGTGTCCTGTGTAGGGCTCTGTGTACCCTGTCACTGCTCCCTCTGCTGACAGCAGCTTCTCATAAAAATCCCTGCCTATGAGTCCCGCGCTCAGCGCTGCCTTCACCGACAGCTTCTCATTCCTCACGGGGTCGGTGAGGAACCCTGAAGCAGCCTGTGCCTCCAGCAGCACCAGGGCTGTACCTGGCGTCAGGAGCCCCCTCATCATGGCATCATAGATACTCATCTTCTTTTTCTTCGCCTGGATGAAGACTCCAGCAATGAAATTACTCCCACCCTCACCCATGTCTTTGTGTCCAAGCGGGTCACTGCCCATGCTGTTGCTTGACTTGTTGTTCTGAGGAGCTCCGCTCATCCTCTGCCTTGTCTCTGGGGAACAGTCCTGCTGCCGTGGGGCACCGTGTGTGTCTGGAGAGAGAGAAAGAAACGACTTGTTAAGACATAGGTTCTTGTGCGGTTTCCATGGTGTGTGTGAAGAAAGACATCTCCCCGGATGGACAGTGGGAACCCAACGAGAAGTGGGGAGTGGGGTCTGGGGCATTCCCGCTGTCCCTTCTCCCAGCAGCAGCCTCAGGGCCAAGAGATGCCCTCGTCCAGCTCCCTCCCGAGCTCTCTGGAAGCAGCAGTGACAGCCCGGACGGTGTCTTTGCTTCGGGCAGAGGGGTTTGAGGGCCATGTCACACAACGGCAGGTCTAGTGACAGACACGCGCTTGGCAGAGCAGTGAGCTCTCTCCTCAAACCTGTGGCCTCCACCACCTTCCTCTTCTGTTCCTGGGTGACACAACCACTGCTGGCCTTTGGGCTGATGTCACGGGGGGCCAGCAGGCAGCACAGCCACTGCTCACCTCCCTTTTCCCCTCAGCACGGGCTCCCGTGCCACCCTGGGGCTGGCAGATGCAGCTGGTGGCCATTCAACAAGCAGAGGTGGTGCCCAGAAGCAGCAGTGACTTCCTGATGTGACTGCCACCAGCGACTATCCGGCTGCAGGGAGGTGCCAGCTGAGGCCACCGTCCTGCCTGCCTTCGTGCTGGCCATGGGCAGGCCAGGAGGGTGGTGGAGATCTCTCTCCTTGCACCACCCTGGCGTGACACAGGACACGGGAATGGCCTCAGCGACAGATCAATGGCTGGTCAGGTCCATGCACAGCCGTGGGTCTGGGCGGGCAGAGACCTTCTCTCAGGCTGTGCCTGGGTCTCTGCTGGTTCTGAGGCCACTGGGCTGGCAGAGCCCCCAGCCCCTCACACCCTCCTGTCCTCCAAAGCCAGGGTCTGCTGCCACTGCTGTGCTGGCACCGCTGCTGGCCCATGGAGACCTCATGGGCATTGGCCATGGGAGGGCGAGTCAGCTGGTGCCAGACACCATCCCGGGGACCATTCTAACCAGTGCCAGCAACTGGGACGAGAGCAGAGCCCACGTGAGGGTCTGTCTGCCCGAGCGCCCTGTCTGCGGCAGAGCCCAGGTGCTCTCTCCAGGTTTTTAGGGACACTGCTCCAGGAACAGGCTGGCGGAGAGCGATGCTCCGGCCGAGCCCCCTGGCATGCAGCCCTCTGCTTGCCCTGGACCACTCTCTGTAGCCACTGCAGACCTCCATGGACGCGTGTGGTCAGGTCTGTGAGTCCAGGTCTGGTGTCCGCCTCTGCAGCATGGAGACCTGGGGTTTAATCACACTTTGCAGTATTTTCACTGAGAACTTCTAGCTCCTGGGCCACAGGAGGGCATGAATGGCCAGTCTTTGTTATCAGCTAATTGTTGTGCAGGTTAAAGGGTAGATAGCATTATATATATATAAAAATAAGAATTAGAGAGTAGTGATGGACTAAGAGCAGGTACCCCAGGGAGCCTGCCCTACGTGGCTGCTCGCGGGGGTCTCTCCCGTTCCCGCAGGGACTTTGTGGTCAATGTGACCGGTCACAATCCAGGGGGTGCCCCCATCCCTGAGAATGCAGCACCCATCACCGAGAGGCCAGTTGTGCCCCAGGAAGTGTTTCAGGGGAAGGCAGCCGTGCTCTCGAGCGGGCATCGGAGTCAGACCTTGGGGCTGTGTAGCCCCGTCTTGTTTCCCTCCAGAGCCGTAAGTGCACAACAGGGGGAGGATGAAGAATGGGATAAAGTATATAATAGTTCCCCTTCTTTTTTTTGAGCGCTCCCCTGACTATTTTCAGCTCAGGGGGTTTCACGAGCTGGACGTGTTTGGGGTCTGTGCAGTAACCCTGAGGGAGGTCTCGCACGCTGCTTCCTGGACTCTTCTGGAGGCCCTGCAGACCTTCCACCTCCACAGCACTGCGTGGTGACGAGGCCACGGTCTTGTAAAACCGGCAAAAACAAAACCCAAAACATTTTTTTGGGAACACCCATTTCCCATAAACAGCAGTGACTGACATTAATGATATGCTTAACTCATTATCGGGGTCACTGCTTAATTCCCCGACTGTTTACCTAACTGGTCTAAAAGTCTCTGAGTCATTGCTTTTGATCCATTTAAATATCGGACGGATGCTGGTGCAGATGGATGGTGATGGGAGGAGGTTCATCCCCATGTCACAGACCAGCCCCTGCCTCTCTGGGGACCCTCCCCATGGTTTTGGGCTCTTTGGCAGCTGGCGGCTCTGGTCCACCCTGTGGCCCCAGCCCTGGAGAACCTCTTCTCCTGAACCCTCCCAGGAGGTGATGATGGGCCGGTTGTGCTGCCGGCACGGGTGGCACCGGGTGCGGGACGCAGCGGAGCGCCGTGTCACACCCTGCAGCCGGCGACACCTATGTAGGACAGGGATGTCGTGCAAACACCCCATAGACTGCGAAGGCATTGCCCAACCCCAAGCTATCATTAGCTGGTCTCTAATCAGGGCTCCTGATGCTGGGGCTTGGCTGCACACGCAGCTCCCGGGGCAGGAGATGCCTCTCCTTTCAAGCTGTCCCAGCAGCCCAGCCCAAGAGGCTCCGGTGGAAGCGGTTTTCCAGAGCAAGCAGGGGTGGCCAGGAGTGAGCAGGGTAGCCTGGAGTGAGCAGGGTGGCCAGGAGTGAGCAGAGGTGGCCCAGAGTGAGCAGTGTGGCCAGGAGCAGCCGGGGGGGTCCAGGAGTGAGCAGAGGTGGCCCAGAGTGAGCAGTGTGGCCAGGAGCAGCCGGGGGGGTCCAGGAGTGAGCAGAGGTGGCCCAGAGTGAGCAGGGGTGTCCCAGTGGTGCTGTGGTCACAAGCCCCACCTGAGCCCCAGTGGGTGAAATTGCATCAGCCCCCCCCAGCCCAGGGCTCGCCCCGCAGCCTCCTGCCCCTCGCATCCAGCTGAGACCCCACCGTGCTGTCCTGCTGCCTGCAGGCTCGGGCAGGTCCCACAGCCCTGGTCCCTTCCCTCCCATACCCCGAGGTCCCCATCTGCACAGCTCAGGTGTCCAGGACACAAAGCGCATCGCATGGAGCAGCAGTTCCATCCACCCCTGGTGCCATCCTGTCACTTTGTCCCTTCTTGGAAAGGACCCAGTCCTGCCTGGAGACCTCCTGCCCACCCATTCCCTGGGTGCCAGCAGCTGCCCTCCGAGCACTAGGTTTTGGGGTAGAGGCAAGGTCACCACATTCCTTGCAGGTATCTTCACAGAGGGTCCCATGCCCAAGTGGAGCAGTGTGGTGGCCCCGGTAACCCATGGTAGCCCTGGTGGTCCCTCCGGATGGGCTCTGTCCTACCTGCTGGGCAGGTCCCCAGGGCAGCTGGCTCCCTGCAGGCTCTGGTCTTCTTCCTCCTCCTCCTCCTTCTCCTCCCGCTGTCTCTCAAGCCAGGATGAGCAGCTCCTTTGAGGGAAGCATCCAATTTAAATCCTTCCCTTCCCCGCCCCTGGGGAGGACACCGTGGCCCTGCCCTGTGGTGAGAGACAGGAGCACAGCTGAAATTCCAGGGGACAAGGGACAGGCTGGGTCTGTCCCACTGCAGGAGGGTGGCTGCTGAGGGGCTCAGCAGGAGCAAAGACCCTTGTCCTTTGGAGTACACAAGTCTTGTGAGGAGCAGCTGAGGGAACTGGGAGGGTTCAGCCTGGAGAAAAGGGGGCTGAGGAGAGACCCCATCGCTCTCTACAACTCCCTGAAAGGAGGGTGTAGCCAGGGGGGGTGTCATTCATGGTCAGACAGAACCATAGAATCTTAGAATTATCCAGGTTGGAAGGGACCTTTCAGCTCCTGGAGTCCAACCATGGACCCAGCACTGACCGACCCACCACTGACCCGTGTCCCTCAGCACCACGTCTGCCCGGCTTTTCAATCCCTCCACGGATGGTGACTCCACCACTGCCCTGGGCAGCCTCTGCCAAGGCTTCACAGCCCTTTCCAGGAAGGAATTTTCCCCACTCTCCATCCTAACCCTCCCCTGGCCCAACTTGGGGCTGTTTCCTCTTGTCCCATCACCTGTTCCTTGGGAGAAGATACTGTGTGCGTCTGGGTGTTGATGGTCCCTGTGGCTGAGAGCCATCTGTCACCACGTCTGTGCTGCCATCGCCCTGCACGTGTGTCCGTGCCCCTGCACACACGTGACTCTGCGTGTGGGTGACACCATGTGAGCGTGAGACACTGTATGTGCAAGGCACAGATTGTACCCATGTGGGGCCGTGACTCCATCCCCGAGGGGGTGTGTGTGGCAGGGTGCCCCTGCGCGGAGGAGGAGGAGGAGGTGCCACCTGCCCCTGCCCTTCCTCCCCCGGGGTGTCCTGCTTGGGGTGCACATTCCTGGCTGCGTGGGTGCTCGCCGGGCTGGATCAGCACACGGAGGCAATTTCCCTCTGACTCACCCACGTATTTTGGCTCCGGGGAACGCACCTGGGCAGCAGGTCCACCTGTTCCCGGGGATGAAGGTGGGCATGGGACCCTTTCCCGTTGTCTTTACTCCCTCCTCAGAAGCCTGTGACATCTATTTTCAACCTGTGCCACATTGGCTCGTTACTGATGCCACCAATTTACTGCTAATTGCTCTGCACTGTGGGTTGGGCTGCAGCAAAAGCTTATTTTGGGCTGCAGGCTCGGTGGGAGCAGGGTGCGAGGGGGTGCCAGGGGTCCTGCACGGCACTGACCATGGCCGAGCAGGACACTCCGGTGCTGGTGACACTGAGCCACTATCTGGAGGTGGCCCAGCTTGTTTAGACACCTCTGAAGTGCTGGTGGTTGGTGGCTTCCCTTGAAGGTGCGTTACTTTGCCTCTGTCAAGGCAGAGGCTGTGATTTACCTCCCCACAGTGGGAGCCCAGGTCCCGTTATAGCCATGGAGAACACACTCAGCAGAGCCCGGAGTGTGACACCTCTGACCACTTGCACGTGTCTGCTGAAGGACATGTCCAGAGGGCAACCACCGGCCACAGGGACCTGCTCTCCCTTGGCTGCCTGGGGCAGCTGGGGTGACCTGGGCTGCACAAACATCACATGAGGTGAATCAGCCCTGAGTGTCACCCCAGCCCTGAATGTTACCTCAGCCCTGAGCATCACCCCAGCCCTGAATGTTACCTCAGTCCTGAGCATCACCCCAGCCCTGGGCATCACCCCAGCCCTCAATGTCACCTCAACCTGAGCATCACCCCAACCCTGAGCATCATCCCAGCCCTGAGCATCACCCCTGAACATCACCTCCTCCGACACGTGCAAGTCTCCAGGCAGCCCTACCCTCACAGGCACCAATTGGCTTGAATGGAGCTGTGTGACGTGTAAACGCTGGTGCCACACGTCAACCCCACTCCCAGATTGTCCCCTCATTAGTGGAGAACTGGGCTCCCTCTCCCCTGATAAGGACCAAGCATTTAATCCCTCACTTCCCTCCCTCCTCAACCTGTTTCTGGGACATGACAAAACTTTTTCTTTTCAGCCCTGAAGCTTTCACCATCTTCTCTAAGGCACTGACAAAGGCTTTTTGGAGATGGATGGGTTTTTGGAGATGGTGCTGTGCCCAGCCCTGCATCCCAGAGGTATTTCCCCAGGGGACTGGGACGACGCTGCCCGTGAGCCCAGTGCCAGCTCCTGGAGCCACCAAGGGGGCTGCACACCCTGGCACAGGACAACCTGGCCCTCCGTGGTCCTGGGACTCCCCTGCTCCTCTGCCACACCCCCAAGAAGGGCGGATGAAGAAGGGTGCCCACAAGCGCATCTCCAGGCAGGTGGCCACTTCTGTGTCCCGTGGGTGACTCCAGAGCCTGCACGCCTTCCCGAGGGAAAGGGGGCTTGGGCTGGAATCCTCAGCCCCTTTCCCAAATCTGCTGTTCCCTGGTGTGTTATGGTCACGGGTACGTGTGTCCCTGCCCGGCCTGTGGGACTGTGCTGCCTCCATCCCTTCCCCCTGCTCCTGGGGCTCGTAGCTGGACCTGAGACTGAGAGGAGGGCTCCCGTCTCTCTGTCTGCCACACGAGAGCATCATCAGCGTCTTACCCGGTGACACGGATGTCACGGGGCACATTCCCCATTCTCTTGGCACCAGCCCAACTCCGACACTTGGCGTGAGCAGCTGCAGGAGAGTTCTGCTGGCCACAAGGCCTTGTGTTGGTCAGTGCTGGGTCCATGGTGGGACTCCAGGAGCTGAAAGGTCCCTTCCAACTCACACAATTCTACGATGTCCCTGTCCTCCCAGTGCTGGGTGACTCACCGGCTGGTCCTGCAGCTTCCCAGGAAGCTGGGCACGGAGACACCTGGGTTCAGGTATCTGCAGCCGGGTGGCTCGGCCTCGCCTGCCGGAAGGTGTAGGTGTCCTTGGCTGCAGCAGCCACGAACCACATCAGAGAGGTGGCTTTCTCAGGGATGCTTCAGCACCGAGGCATTTGGGGAGTGTTGTTTTCTGTCAGCATTTGATTTGGGGAGACCCTGCCAGAACTTGGCTGCTGACATGACTCCCTCCCAACCGGTCCCTGCAGCCGTACCAGGGGTTTGGGTCACTTGGGGGGTTCAGGGGTCTCTGGGGAGGAGAGGGCATTCCTCGTGCTGGGGCATCCCTCCAGGGACACCCATGCTGGGGCAGCTCCCCCACGTGTCAGGGGACAATATTAACCAGAGAAAATCACCATCAGCAGGTGTCCCTGTGCCTGACGGGCCCCACGGTGTGGAGCTCGTGCACCGGTGTTCCCGGAGCAGAGGTGTCCCAGGGCACAGGGCCAACCATGCGCCATGGACCTGCCCAGCCGTGTGGGACCTGAGGGGGAGCGTCACCTGGACTGCAGGCACCACCTCGCCTGCTCTGCCCGTGCTCGTCTGGCCGAGCCACACCATCAATGCACTTTTGAAGGAAGGAATAACAAAAATGTCCTCTTTCAAAAACCACAAGGAGCCAGCACCCAAGGGAGGGGCACAGGCAGGCAACCGTGGACAAAGAGAAAAGACAAAAATCCTTTTTATTCTGGATTGGAGGTATGTGATTGCACAACCCCTATCTCTGTGGGAAAGGAGCTCTCAAGCATCTCCCGCCCCGGCACGTGATTCCTGGGAAACAGATCGGGGAGGCTGGCTGGTGCTTCAGGCTGCCTGGCCACCTGGGGAGGAGGAGAAGCCAGGGGAGTGCCATGGTGGCAACTGCCTCCTGCCACCCTTTCCAGGAACTCGTTTATCGCTTGGCTTCCCATCTCCCCAGCAGAAGAGTCTCCTGGGCACGGCCAGGGGAAGGACACACGCTGATGGGCTCAGATCCCCCCAGTGCCAGCGCAGGCTGCCAGCCCCCCAGGTGCCAGCACGGCCCCTCTGTCCTCCTGGCCCCCCTCACCCAGATCCTCGCCCAGGGGTCCCCTGCTCACCCTCTGGTACAGCTCAAAGGCTGCTGGTGAACACGCACACACAACCCACCCCCCACCAGGATGGGGGAGATGCTCGCCCCCCCAGGCACATGGGCTGTGACCCATAGCTCTGCTCTGGCCACCGGCATGGAGCTCCTCGGTCCCCCTCAGCAGCCGGTTTTGGGGACATGATCTGTGGGACCCCCCGAGATCCAGAGAGATGAGCCCTCCCCCCCCCAGCTGCTGATGCTGAGACCCCCAGGGTGACATTGGCACCAGCTGTGCCTGCTGTTCCCTAATAGCCCACCAATTAGTGCCGCCAATGAGGTTTGTTTCTGGTTATTGTCTTCGTTAACGCTAATTGGTCTGGTCAGGTTTTATGTCTCTGTTTGCCTCCCGCCCTCCCCTTATCATCTCAAGGGAAAGAACAAACATCCTCTGGCCCCACACTCGACTGATGAGACCGACCAGGTTTGGTCCCACCAGCTTTGATCCCACCGCTGCTTCCTGTGTCCTTTGTTCCCACTCGCCTCCCCTATCCTTTGTTGATGGGGTTTGTCCCTGTGTCTTCTCCTTGGTGCCTCCTTTGGCCAGATGCCCTCAGAGGATCAGGTACTCACCAGCCCCACTGCCTTGCACCACCGAAGCCCCACTGGCCACCAAGGCTGGGCCACTTCTGAGGTCCTGGTTGCAGCCCTGGTCTCCTCTGGGGGTGTTTTGTGGTGCCTCTGGATGGACACAGGTTGTGTGCAGGGTTACAGAGATGATGATGGACCACCTCTCTTGAGAAGGTGGAAAGACTGAGGGACTTGGGGCTGTTCAGTCTGGAGAAGAGAAGGCTGAGGGGGAGTCTGATCAATGCCTATAAATACAAAAGGGTGGGTGTCAGGAGGATGGGGCCAAGCTTTTTCCAGTGGTGTCCAGTGACAGGACAAGGGGGAATGAGCGCAAACTTGAACATGGGAAGTTCCACCTCAAGATGAGGAGGAGCTTGTTTGGGGTGAGGGTGGCAGAGCCCTGGCAGAGGCTGCCCAGAGAGGGGCTGGAGTCTCCTTCTCTGGAGACATTCCCACCCCCCTGTGGGACCTGCTCTGGGTGCCCCTGCTCTGGGTGGGGGTTGGAGGAGGTGATCTCCAGAGGTCCCTTCCAACTTCACATCATTCTGGGATTTGAAGGGGAGTGTAGAGAAGCAGGAGCCGATCTCGTCTCCCAAGTCACAGGAGATAGGACAAGGGGAAATGGCCTCAAGTTGCACCAGGGGAGGTTTAGATTGACTACTAGGAAAAATTTCTTCACGGAAAGGGTTATCCAGCATTGGGGTAGGCTGCCCAGGGGAGTGGTTGAGGCACCATCCCTGGAGGTGTTCAGAAGATGGGTTGACATGGTCCTCAGGAATATGGTTTAGTGATTTTTTTTATTGCTTATTTCTTATTTATTTTTTTTGTCAGAGTTAGGTTGATCGTTGGACTATATGATCTTTAAGGTCCCTTCCAACCTAGATGATTCTATGATTCTGTGTGCGTTATCCTGGCATGGACGTCTTCCCTCCCTAACCTTAATATTTGATTTACTGCCTCAGCTGCTGAGCAGACACCACAGAATCAGTTAGGATTCTTGCTGGTGGAGGGCAGGACCTTGGGGCTGGGACATGGAGATGGCTTGTCCCCACCTGCCCCTCTTCACCTGCCTGGGACAGAGTCTGCTGCATTGGTCCTGCTCTCTGCTTGCTCTTCCTGCAGCTTCTGCAGCTGGTGCTTCTCTTTGTTAAGCTGAATAATTTAACACCATCTGCTCCTTCCCTCTTGGCAGCGTTTCCCAGGCCATGGCTGCACGTGTTGGACGGCCCCGCTCTCAGCATGGGTCCCTCTGGTGACCCCCGCCCTGAGAAAAGGGCTCATTTTTTTCTCGTATCTCCTTTCCTCTGAGCATTTGCAGCTTTTTCCCCTGTGACATCCCAGCAGCGACCACAGAAATCTTTCCTGCAATGTGGTTCTTAACGGAAAATAGCAAATACCTGTTCCCTGCTTGCCCTGCCCATGTCATTTATGGTTTTATGCCCCTTCTACGTCCCGGCTCAGGATCTGCCCTTTCTCCTGCCTGGCTCAGACCGGGCACAGACACTCTCTGACCTTGAAATGGCTGGGACTTGGGTCCAGGGTTGTGTTGATGCATTTGTGACTTTGCCCCAGCTCTAAGCTCCCTGATAACAGCCCCACGCTGTCACCAGCACACCCTCCTCTGCCCTCCGTGCCTTGTACACCTCTGATTCATGGTGTCCTCCTGGTGAGATGCCCCCCAAGAAGTCCATGGTGTTTCATTGAAGAGGAGACATTCCTGTTCCTCAGTCCTATATATTAAATCTTGGTTCTTTCTTGTATCCAGAGCTACAAGGTGACAACACCCGAGCTTTGAGGAGCAGACTGTTGGCAGAGGATGCATCAGGGCTAGGAGACTGAGAACTTCAGAACACTATGAGCTTTCCTCTTGGTTCCTTCTCTCTTGTATATACTAACAGATATATAAAAAAATAAGCCATGAGTTTTTGGTCAGGTTTGGTTAAATGGTTTATGCTGGGTGCTTAAGACCAAAGATCCTATCAAGAACTGGCCTTACAGCAGTCAGGTTTAGTACAGAGATGGGGCAGCTGCCAGGAAGAGCTTATCACCAGAAAAGGGACCCTGGAAAGGGTGAAACCAGAACTAGAGGGCTGCAAGTGTCCATCCCGCTCCACAGGGATTGATGGGTCCCCAAGGCATGAGCTGAGGAACAAGGCAGCTGGGAAATGGGGCGCTTGGAGATGAAGGGAAAAGCTCAGTGGAGGCTGAAAAATGTGGAAGTAGAGACTGATGAAGAAGAAACAGTCAGTGGGCAGGGGGTTTGGGCAGGAACACAGGAATGTGTGAAAGGCATAGGCTAAAGCATTTTGTAAACCACTTCCAGGAGAGAGCAAAAGTCTGGAAGACGACTAAGGAGAGACTTTATTGCTTTCTACAGCTCCCTGAAAGGAGGGTGTAGCTGGGGGGGTCGGTCTCTTCTCCCAAGGAACAAGAGGAAACAGCCCCAAGTTGGGACAGGGGAGGGTTGGGATGGAAACTGGGGAAAATTCCTCCCTGGAAAGGGTTGTGAAACCTTGGCAGAGGCTGCCCAGGGCAGTGGTGGAGCCGCCATCCCTGGAGGGATTGAAAAGCCGGGCAGACGTGGTGCTGAGGGACACGGGTCAGTGGTGGGTCCATGGTGGGACTCCAGGAGCTGAAAGGTCCCTCCCAACCCAGACAGTTCCATGATTCTACAAAGCTTCTTCAATGACACAGGAGCTCGAATCACCGAGGCCCCTCTGAGGCCCTTAATTTGGCCCATCACTTCTTGAGCCCATGCAAATCTCTGGGCTATGCGGCAGGTTATGGTAAGGTGTTCCATGGCTAATCTCTACTTGCATCTGGCTATCAGCTTGACAAGCTGTGGCAAAAACCCCATTTTCCAGGACATTACTGGGTTAATGAAGGCAAATAGCTTAAGGCAATGCATTTAAGGAGAGCAAGTTTCCTTCTATTAAGCAGTGGTAGAATTATTCAGCCCTGAACTCTGCAGCAGAGCAGTCCTGGGGCTGCCGGCTCTCCCGCAACGTGGCACGTTGGCCGAGTCAGCTCGGGACACGGGAGGGTGAAAGGAGCTCAGAGGTCCTACGCAGAAGGGATTGGGGCTGCCACTGCCAACCACAGGTGGACGGACAAGAGATATGGCACAACGATGTCCCCCACGGGGTCTGGGCTCCTGTGTGGGGCCCACAGCAGAACTCTCTATGGAGGGTCCTTGGAGAGCTGGAGGGAGGGGAAGGAGAAAACGTGAGCAAATTAAATGTACGTGTCAGTGAGGGACCAAACAGCTCCAAACACAGGGGGTCTGGAGTCCAGACCCTCCCAAAAAGCTGGACAGGCTGAGGCATTAGGAGTGAGCACAGATGATGCATCCCACTCCAGGAAGACCTCACACCACCCTGGGATCACCCTTATGGGGAAACACACTCTCCAGGCAAAATTCAGGTTTGAAAAACTGCAACTCTAATAATGCAGTGAAAACCTAAGAAAAAAATGTTCCTCATGCATAACAAAACACACTAGAAAGAGAATAAAAATACCATTCTAACTACACCTCATGCACCACAAAAGGCATAGTGCCAGTCAAGCCTGGAGGAGGAAAATGAGGACACCGTATTTCACAAAAAAGACCTGAGATAACCCAGGCTGATTGCTGTGTTCCTGAAAGACCACAGAAGACAAGGGCTTATTACGCTAAAAAAGAACCCTTGGGTGAGTCACTTAAAAGCTCTACCTGATGAAGGGAGGGTATCGCAAATAAAGAGAGAAATAAGGAAATTCTCTGAATGGAATAATAGGTCTAAAAAATGCAATTCAAAAAAAGAAAGAAAACGACCAGCAGCAACAGAATTATACACAACAGCTGAATTCTTCGCCAATGCAGTACAAATAAAAATACATGAAAGGTTTTCCAATTATTTTCCAGAAACATTAAGGAAATAAAGACCAAGCCCCGGTGACGATGGCGGTGAGGAGGGTGATCATCTCTGAGACGGTGAGCGTCCCCGCCTTGTAGCTGCGGAGGAGGTCCTGGCGCCGGTGGTCGGGCACGTAGCGGGAGAAGAGGAGCTCCCAGAGGGTGACGCTCTGTCCCTGGAAGAGCCCCACGCTGAGGGTGACGCGGGCGGCCTGCAGGGCTTTGCGGGCGTCCTCGGTCAGCTGGTAGAGCACGGAGCCCTTGTCCATCAGCTGGAGCATGAGCAGCCCCGTGTCCGGGTCGGGCACGCAGCGGCGCAGGAGCTGCAGGTAGGTGAGGTTCTCGTGGGTGTTGGGGTCGAAGAAGCCCTTGGTGTCGTCGGTGGGGTCGGAGAGGACGTGGCTCATCTCCCGGTCCAAGTAGCCGCGCTGGTAGGCCACCTCCACGGGGAGGCGGTGGCTGTGGACGGGGTCGATGATGCCGCCGGTGGCGATCTGGGCCTCGAGCAGGCGGATGCCGTGCTCCTTGACGATGAGCTCCTTCTTCATGGCCTGGAAGAGGGAGATCTGCTGGCCGGTGTAGGGGTCGGTGTAGCCCGTGACGGCCCTCTCGGCCGAGAGGAGCTTCTCGTGCAGCTCGCTGCCCACCAGCCCGCAGGAGACGGCCTCGTCCACGGAGAGCTTCTTGTTGGCCAGGGGGTCAACGAGGAAGCCGGTGGCAGCCTGCGCCTCCAGCAGCACCAGGGCCGTGCCCTGCCGCAGGATGCCCTTCCACATGGCCTGGTAGATGCTCATCTTCTCCATGGTGGCGGGGTCGGCTTTGGAGGGCACCAGCACGCCGGCGATGCAGCCCGTGCCGTCCAGGTAGCGCTTGACGGAGGCCATCTGCGTCACCTCCTGCACCGTCTTGGAGCCCTGCACCAGGTCGGCCAGCGTGTCCTTGTCGATGATGCCCGAGTCCAGCAGGTCCGAGGCGGTCACCTGCCTCCTGAGGCCCGTGAACTTCACCTTGCTGCTGCGCTCCACCGCCTCCTGGATGAGCACGCTGAGGAGCCGCGCCAGCTCGTCCAGCGCCAGGCTCCCGGCGCGCACCTGCCCCAGCAGCTCCTGCCTCTTTGCCTGGGAGACGTACTGGGAGAAGAGGAGCTCCCACAGGGAGACCTTCCTGCCCTCGAAGCCTCCCGCTGAGACCTCCACGTGGTGGGCCTTGAGGGACCGCTCCAGCTCCAGCTCCAGCTCCCGCTCCCGCTCCTGCCGGGAGCCCGCGGCCTCGCCGTTCTGGGCCGGCGGCGGCGGGGCCTCCCGCTGCGTGGGCTTCTGTGGTGGGTGGGCGCCGTGGCCCTGGCCCTCAGCCCCGGTGACGATGGCGGTGAGGAGGGTGATCATCTCTGAGACGGTGAGCGTCCCCGCCTTGTAGCTGCGGAGGAGGTCCTGGCGCCGGTGGTCGGGCACGTAGCGGGAGAAGAGGAGCTCCCAGAGGGTGACGCTCTGTCCCTGGAAGAGCCCCACGCTGAGGGTGACGCGGGCGGCCTGCAGGGCTTTGCGGGCGTCCTCGGTCAGCTGGTAGAGCACGGAGCCCTTGTCCATCAGCTGGAGCATGAGCAGCCCCGTGTCCGGGTCGGGCACGCAGCGGCGCAGGAGCTGCAGGTAGGTGAGGTTCTCGTGGGTGTTGGGGTCGAAGAAGCCCTTGGTGTCGTCGGTGGGGTCGGAGAGGACGTGGCTCATCTCCCGGTCCAAGTAGCCGCGCTGGTAGGCCACCTCCACGGGGAGGCGGTGGCTGTGGACGGGGTCGATGATGCCGCCGGTGGCGATCTGGGCCTCGAGCAGGCGGATGCCGTGCTCCTTGACGATGAGCTCCTTCTTCATGGCCTGGAAGAGGGAGATCTGCTGGCCGGTGTAGGGGTCGGTGTAGCCCGTGACGGCCCTCTCGGCCGAGAGGAGCTTCTCGTGCAGCTCGCTGCCCACCAGCCCGCAGGAGACGGCCTCGTCCACGGAGAGCTTCTTGTTGGCCAGGGGGTCAACGAGGAAGCCGGTGGCAGCCTGCGCCTCCAGCAGCACCAGGGCCGTGCCCTGCCGCAGGATGCCCTTCCACATGGCCTGGTAGATGCTCATCTTCTCCATGGTGGCGGGGTCGGCTTTGGAGGGCACCAGCACGCCGGCGATGCAGCCCGTGCCGTCCAGGTAGCGCTTGACGGAGGCCATCTGCGTCACCTCCTGCACCGTCTTGGAGCCCTGCACCAGGTCGGCCAGCGTGTCCTTGTCGATGATGCCCGAGTCCAGCAGGTCCGAGGCGGTCACCTGCCTCCTGAGGCCCGTGAACTTCACCTTGCTGCTGCGCTCCACCGCCTCCTGGATGAGCACGCTGAGGAGCCGCGCCAGCTCGTCCAGCGCCAGGCTCCCGGCGCGCACCTGCCCCAGCAGCTCCTGCCTCTTTGCCTGGGAGACGTACTGGGAGAAGAGGAGCTCCCACAGGGAGACCTTCCTGCCCTCGAAGCCTCCCGCTGAGACCTCCACGTGGTGGGCCTTGAGGGACCGCTCCAGCTCCAGCTCCAGCTCCCGCTCCCGCTCCTGCCGGGAGCCCGCGGCCTCGCCGTTCTGGGCCGGCGGCGGCGGGGCCTCCCGCTGCGTGGGCTTCTGTGGTGGGTGGGCGCCGTGGCCCTGGCCCTCAGCCCCGGTGACGATGGCGGTGAGGAGGGTGATCATCTCTGAGACGGTGAGCGTCCCCGCCTTGTAGCTGCGGAGGAGGTCCTGGCGCCGGTGGTCGGGCACGTAGCGGGAGAAGAGGAGCTCCCAGAGGGTGACGCTCTGTCCCTGGAAGAGCCCCACGCTGAGGGTGACGCGGGCGGCCTGCAGGGCTTTGCGGGCGTCCTCGGTCAGCTGGTAGAGCACGGAGCCCTTGTCCATCAGCTGGAGCATGAGCAGCCCCGTGTCCGGGTCGGGCACGCAGCGGCGCAGGAGCTGCAGGTAGGTGAGGTTCTCGTGGGTGTTGGGGTCGAAGAAGCCCTTGGTGTCGTCGGTGGGGTCGGAGAGGACGTGGCTCATCTCCCGGTCCAAGTAGCCGCGCTGGTAGGCCACCTCCACGGGGAGGCGGTGGCTGTGGACGGGGTCGATGATGCCGCCGGTGGCGATCTGGGCCTCGAGCAGGCGGATGCCGTGCTCCTTGACGATGAGCTCCTTCTTCATGGCCTGGAAGAGCGACATTTTTTGTCCTGTGCTTGGGTGATAGTACCCTGTGACTGATCTCTCTGCAGAAAGAAGTTTCTTTTGTAGCTCGCTGCCCACCAGCCCGCAGGAGATGGCCTCGTCCACGGAGAGCTTCTTGTTGGCCAGGGGGTCAATGATGAAGCCAGTGGCAGCCTGGGCCTCCAGCAGCACCAATGCTGTCCCTGGTCTTAGGATGCCCTTCCACATGGCCTGGTAGATACTCATCTTCTCCATCTTGGTTTGGTCTACCTTGGAGGGCACGAGCACACCGGCAATGCTTCCAGTTCCCTCAAGGTATCTTCTCACACTTTCCGTTTGTGCTATTTCTTGGGCTGTCTCTTTCCCTTCGTTGAGTTTTTCCATTGTTTCTTCTGTAATTATCTGTGCACTCAGGAGTTCGGAGGCTGTTATTTGTTGTCGGAGTCCTCGGAACCAGACATCACTTCTGTCCTCTTCTTTTTCTTTAATGATATTTAGTATTGTTTCAATGATTCCTTGTATAATGTGATGGGATTCTCGTTTATATTTTTTCACCAGTTCTTTTCTTTTCTCATCTGTGATGTACTCAGAACAGAGAAGTTCCCACAGAGATAACTCCTGTCCTTTGTATTTTCCAACAGTCACTTGTACCTTTGTAGATAAGAGGGCATTTTTTGTTTGCTCATCAATGTAGAAATAGTCATCTTGCTTCTCCATGACCTGCAGCAGGTACAGCCCTGTGTCTCTGTCTTTGGAACATCTCTGTAGGAGCTGGCTATAGCTGATTTTCTCATGAGTGTTTGGATCTATAAAACCTTTGCTACCATGATCTGGATCAGAAAGTAGGAGAAATGTGTCATCATCCAAGTAGCCCCTTTTGTAGGCCACCTCTACAGGGAGGCGGTGGCTGTGGATGGGGTCGATGATGCCGCCGGTGGCCAGCTGGGCCTCCAGCAGGCGGATTGCATCCTCCTTGACTGTTATCTTCTGCCTCATGGCCTGGAAGAGGGATATTATCTTTCCTGTGTGAGGATCTGTGTATCCTGTCACAGCTTTCTCTGCTGACAGGAGTTTCTCGTGCAAGTTGCTACCCACCAGCCCGGAGGACACGGCCTCATCCACAGAGAGCTTCTTGTTTTTCAGTGGGTCAATGAGAAAACCAGTGGCAGCCTGTGCCTCCAGCAGCCCCAGTGCACATTGCTCTGTGAGGAGGCCCTTCTCCAGGGCATGGTAGATGCTCATCTTCTCTTTCCTTGATGGGAGTAGAACTCCGGCAATGCACCCAGTGCCATCCAAGTACCTTTGGATGGTGTCCCTCTTTGTGAGACTGGCAAGCGTGAGACTCCCATCCTGCAGCTGATCTAGAGTTTTCTTGTCAATTATCTCGGAGTTAAACAGTTCTGATACCGACACATCCCCCCGGAGTCCTTTAAGCTTGAGGGCTTCTGCTCTTTGCTCTGTATCTTCGATTATTTTGAGGATGAGGGCTATAAGATCTTCCAGCGTGAGGGTTTTGCATTTGTACTGCATCACCAGTTCTTTCCTTTTCCGCTCAGAGATGTAATGAGAGCAGAGAATTTCCCAGACGGAAACCGTTTGGTCCTTAAACTTTCCAACTTTCACTTCAAGGGGCTTTGAGCGCAAAACCTGTTTCGTAGCTTCATCAATGTAGAAGTACTTTCCTCCTTCCTTTACAACTTGTAGCATGTACAACCCAGTCTCGGAATCTTGGACGCATCTCTCCAGGAGCTGCAGGTAGGTGAGGTTCTCGTGGGTGTTGGGGTCAAAGAAGCCCTTGGTGTCGTCAGTGGGGTCGGAGAGGATCTGGTTCATCTCCTGGTTGAAGTAACCACGCTGGTAGGCCACCTCCACGGGGATACGGTGGCTGTGGACGGGGTCAATGATGCCACCGGTGGCGATCTGGGCCTCAAGCAGGCGGATGCCGTGGCTCTTCACAATCAGTCCTTGGCTCATGGCTTCAAACAGGGACATTGGAGCTTTTGTGTAGGGGTCGGTGTAGCCCGTCACGGCTTTTTCTGCACAGAGCAGCTTTTCATAAATCTCTCCTCCAATTAGACCTGCCTTTAACGCTTCCTCTACTGAAAACTTCTGTTTTTTCTCCGGGTTGATGATATAGCCAGTGGCAGCCTGCGCCTCCAGCAGCACCAGTGCTGTCCCTGGCCTCAGGATGCCCTTCCTCATGGCTTGGTAGATGCTCATCTTCTCATTGCTTGGCTGTATGAGGACCCCTGCTATGAAGTTGCTGCCCTCCAGGTACCTGCGGACAGAGTCCATTTCAGTGACTTCTTTGACAGTTTTCTTCCCCTGGTTGAGCTCATCGAGGGTTTTTTTGTCTATCAGCTGAGACTGGAAGAGGTCACTGGCAGATACTCTCTTCCGCAGGCCCTTGAATGCAAACTTCTTGCCTTGTGTCTCGGTCTCTTTAATGATCGTGGTGACAACTGCTATGATTTCGTGCAGCACTTCAGCACTCTCATCCTTGTACTTTTGCACCAGCTCCCTTCTCTTGCTGTCGGAGAGGTACTCGGAGTTGAGAAGGTCCCAGACTGACACTGTCTGTCCTTTGAATCGCCCTATGTTGACACAAACGGTCACAGATTTCAGCACCTCCATGGTTTGCTCATCCACACAGAACATGGCATTCTCCGAGAGTGGAAGGAGCCAGAGACCTGACTCAGCCTCCTGAAAGCACCTTTCCTTCAGCTGCTGGTAGGTCACGTTCTCCTTTGTGTTTGGGTCAAAAAAGATTCTGGTGGTGTCATCCAGCTGAGAGAGGGTTTGGTTCAGCTCCTCGTCGTAGAAGCCGTACCTGCACGCAGCCTGGAGTGGAAGGTGGAGGTGGTGAATGGGATCGATGACCCCTCCTGTGGCCAGCTGGGCCTCTAGCAAGGGAACAGCATCTCCCAGGGGGATCAGCTCCTTCCTGAGTGCTTGGCATAAGGAGATGGAGCTCCCGGTGTAGGGGTCTGTGTAGCCAGTCACTGCCCTCTCTGCGAGAAGGAGCTTCTCGGTGAGCTCTTCGCCCACAACGGCTGCTTTCACAGCCTCCCTCACGCTGAGTCTCTGGCTTGTTGTGGGGTTGGTGAGATATCCTGTGGCTGCCTGAGCTTCCAGCAGCCTCACAGCAGCCCCAGGGAGGAGGAGATTGTTCTTCATGGCATCGTAAAAGCTCATCTTCCTTTTGGATGCCTCTACAAACACCCCGGCAATGTTGCCTGTGCCCTGCAAGTACTTCTTCACACTCTCCATGGCAGCCACTTCCTCGGGAGCTTTTATGCCCTGAGCCAGTTCTTCAAACGTCTTCTCAGTGATGATGCCAGCATCCAGCAGCCAGACAGCAGGGACGCTGCCCTGCAAGCCTTCCAAGGTGATCTGGGAGCGGGCTTTCATCTCCATCTCCCCGACCAGCCTGAGCACAAGAGCTACCAGCTGCTGCAGCGACATTTCCTCCGAGCGGAACCTCTCCACAAAGTCCCTCCTCTGCTCCTCAGTGAAGTACCCAGCGTGGATAAGCTCCCACAGGGAGACACCTTTCTCCTTCACCACAGTTTTCTTAAAAATCTGTTGGATTTCCTCGTCGGTGTAGGTGGGAGCCGCTGTCTGTGGCAGAGGCAGCAGGTGGAAGCCAGAGACCTCATCCTTCTGGCAGCGCTTGATTAGCTCGGCGTAGGTGACAGTCTCCTTGCTGTCTGGGACACAGAAAGCTCTGGTGCTGTCACTGGCCTTAGAAAGAACCTTGTTTGTGTCCTCATCCAGGCACCCTCGCTCCTGGGCAGCTTCCACGGGGATATAGTGGCCACATGTTGGATCAATGATGCCTCCAGTAGCCATCTGCACCTCCATCAGCTGCATGGCCTGTTTGTCAGCAATCAGGCCCTTCTTCATTGCCTGGAAGAGGGGGATCTTCTTGCCTGTGAAAGGATCTTTGTAGCCTGTTACAGCCCCTTCCGCATGCTGCAGCTTCTCGTGGACTTCGGGCCCAATGACCCCCTCCTTGATGGCATCATCCACACAGAGTTTCTGATTGTTCACCGGGTCAATGATGAAGCCGGTGGCAGCCTGGGCCTCTAGTAGTGGGAGGGCTACTCCTGGAACCATGATGTTTTTCTTCATGGCCTCGTAAATGCTTATCCTCTGGTTCGATGGCTGGAGTACAATCCCCCCTATGCTGCCAGAGCCATAGAGGTACTTTCTGACAGAGTCCATGTGCAGGACTTCCTCTGGTGTGACGGATCCCTCCAACACCTTCTCGAATAGGGCCTTGTCGATGACACCAGTTTCCATCAGGTGGTAGGCACTGACACAGCCTCTCATGGCTGGGAACTTGATGGGGGCCCATTTTTTCATTTCCTCCTCTAACATGATGCGAATCTGCTCCAGGGTGAGCTTCCTCAGCTGGTAGTGGTTGAATATCTCCCGGCGCCTCCCCTCGCTGAAGTACTCGGAGTTCAGCAGGTCCCACACAGAGACCTTCTCCCCCCGTAACCGCCCAAACCTGACAGGCAGCCAGGACCCCCTGAACACCCGTCTGGTGGTGTCGTCGACAAACTGGCGCTTCCTGCTGTTCAGAGGAAGGAGGCAGAGCCCGGTGGAGGGCTCTGTGATGCACTTCTCCTTCAGCTGCAGGTAGGTGAGGTTCTCATGGGTGTTGGGGTCAAAGAAGCCCTTGGTGTCATCACTGGGATCGGAAAGGATTAAGTTCATCTTCTTGTCGAAGTAGCCCCGCTTGTAGGCCACCTCCACGGGGATGCGGTGGCTGTTGACAGGGTCAATGATGCCACCAGTGGCGATCTGGGCCTCCAGCAGGCGGATGGCATGTTCCTTGACGATGAGCTCCTTCTTCATGGCCTGGAAGAGGGAGATCTTGTTCCCCGAGTAGGGGTCTCTGTAGCCGGTGACTGATTTCTCTGCGGTCAGTAGCTTGTCATAAACATCTGGGCCAATGACGTTCGCTCTTAATGCCTCATCCACAGAGTACCTTTTGTTGGCAGCTGGGTCAATGACAAATCCGGTCGCAGCCTGTGCCTCCAGGAGGATCAGTGACGTTCCTGGTCTTAACAGTCCCTTCCGCTTTGCCTGGTAGATGCTGATCTTCTCCTGGGAGTCAGGAAGCAGGAGCCCACCGATGCTACCCGTCCCTTGCAGGTACTTCTTGACAGTGTCCATGCCGACAACTTCTTTGGCTGATGTTTCTCCCTCCTTCAGCTTCTTAAACAAATCTTTGTTGATGATTTCGGAGCTCAGGAGCTGGTCAGCTGTCACCCGGTCCCTCAGGCCTTCAAAGGTGACATTGGCAGTGGAAGCCATTTCCTCAATGGCGGTGCTGACTGCCTTACCCAACTCTTGTGTAGAGAGCGTTCCAGCAAGGTACTGCTGGGCCAGGGCAGCTCTTTGCTCGCTCTGAATGTAGTCTGAAAAGAGGAGTTTCCAGAGAGACACTGGCTTTCCCTTGAATTTACCCAAAGCGACGGGTACCCGTGTGTTTTCCAGAGCCATTTGGGTCCTATGGTCAAAGAAGAGGGGGGTTCCCTTGGCTCTTTCTCCACTTTCTCCACCAAGTGGCAGCAGAAGGAGCCCCGTGTGGGGATCAGTGACGCAGCGCTTGAGCAGGGCTGCGTAGGTCAGCTTCTCCTTGGAGCCGGGGTCAAAGAACCCTTTCATGTCATCAGTAGGACTGGAGAGGAGCTGTCTCGTGGCCTCATCCAGGTACCCCCACTTGCAAGCTGTCTCCGTGGGGACACGGAGGTGCCTGCCTGGAGCAATTATACCCCCAGTGGCCATCTGAGCCTCCAGAAGGCAAATGCCATGATCCTTGGGGACAAAGCCCTTCCTGATGGCTTGGAAGAGAGAGAGCATTTCTCCAGTGCAGGGGTCCTTGTATCCAGTGATGGCCTTCTCAGCTGAAGACAGTTTCTCATGAAGCTCTGGGCCAACGAGACCGACCCGGACAGCCTCATCAACTGAATAGCTTCTGTTCTTTATGGGGTCTGTCAGGCTGCAGGTGGAGGCCTGGACTTGCAGGAGCATCAGAGCAGCACCAGGCACGAGGAGATGCTCTCTCAGTGCCTGGTAAAGGCTTTTCCGCTCACTGGAAGGCAGGACAACGCCAGCCACGCTCCTCGTCCCACGCAGGAACTGCTGGATGGAGTCGTTCTCTGCTACCTCCTGCGCAGAAACTCTTCCTTCCTCGAGATCTCTGAAGGTCTCAGGGCTGATGATGCCAGAGTCCAGCAGGTCCCTGCTGCTCACCCTCCCAGCCAGCCCCAGGAATGTGATTTGCAGGGGCAGGAGGAGGAAGCCTGAGGCTGGATCGACCACACACCTCTTTAGAAGCTCCATGTAAGTGACCCTCTCCATAGTGCTGGGGTTGAGGAACCCTTTGCTGTCCTCACTGCTGGGGTCTGAGAGGAGCTGGGTCATCTCTTCATCTAAATACCCCCTCTCACAGGCAACGTCTGCTGGCAGCCGGCAGCCAGTGGCTGGGTCAATGATGCCGCCGGTTGCCATCTGGGCCTCCAGCAGCCGAGTACCTGTCTCCCTTCCCACCAGGTCCTTCTGGATGGCCTGGTAGAGGGAGATTTTCTCTTCTGTGTAGGGGTCCACAAAGCCTGTAGCGGCTTTCTCTGCAGAGAGCAGCCTCTCCTTCAGCTCCAGCCCCACCAGCCCCAGCTGCACGGCTTCTGCCACGGAGACGTGCCTCTTCTTCACTGGGTCGGCGATAAAGCCCATGGCTGCCTGGGCCTCCAGGAGACAGAGTGCTGAATCCAGACTCAGGAGATGCTCTCTGGTGGCATCATAAAAACTCATTATCCTCTTGGAGGCCTCCACATACACTCCAGCAATGCTGCCAGCTGCCTCCGAGGGCCGGCTGGAGGCATCCATCACTGTCACATCCCCGCCGGCTGCTTCTCTCTGCTTGTGAGGCCGTATATCCTGGCACGAGTGGTTTGCCCCCGGCACGTCCTCCTGGTGCGAGAGGGGGGCAGCGTGGCCGTTCACCGCTGGCTGGGTCTCCATCCTCCCTGTAGACCTCCTTGAACAGCACACGAGACGCTCTGGAGAGAGGGCAGAGAACGGGAAAGCTCTGTGAGAAATCAGATTTTCTACTGTGTCCTGGCCCAAGTGACAAAGGATGGATTTTGGGTCTCTTCTAACGCTGGGGAAAACTGCACTTTTAGGAGATTTTAGCATCTGAGTCTGTGAAAATATTTACTTTACAGCCAGCTCTGGGGGGTGGGTTTCAAGGTCTCAGTGTTTTCAAGCTCCCCAGATGCGGGGCTGAGGAGCGAGACCCGGGTGCTTGACCCAAGCTGGACAACGGGGTTATTTCATACCGTGAATGTCACATTCCATATAAATTAGAGTTTGCTGAGGAGTTTCCCCTTGCTGGCTGCCACCCTGAGAACTCCTTGCCCCGGGGCCAGAGCCCCGAGCCCTTCCCTTCCTCCCAGCAGTGCACGATTCCTACTGAGGTAGTTCGCTGAGTATAATCCTTGTCTATTTTATACTGGTTCTTCAGTACCATTCGTGTTAATTACCCAGCTTTATTCTATTAGATCTGTTTGCATTTCAACCCTTGTGTTTCCTTGTTTTGCCCCGATTCCTCTTCCTGGGTGGGGAGGAGTCATCTGGTGACAGGACGGTTGCCTGAATGACAATAACTTGTTGTGTGTTCCTCCAACTGTAAACATATAGTTTGCATACTAAATACAGGGGAAAAAGTAAAGGGACATCTCACAGGCAGGAGGAGGTAACAGCCAAAGGCTGAGTGTGGTCAGGGCAGTGTCTTTGTCCCTGTCCTCAGGGGAGGTTTAGGATGGAGATTGGGGAAAATTCCTTCCTGGAAAGGGCTGTGAAGCCTTGGCAGAGGCTGCCCAGGGCAGTGGTGGAGTCACCATCCCTGGAGGGATTGAAAAGCCGGGCAGACGTGGTGCTGAGGGACATGGGTCAGTGGTGGGTTGGTCAGTGCTGGGTCCATGGTGGGACTCCAGGAGCTGAAAGGTTCCTTCCAAACCAGACCATTCCATGATTCCATGCTGTGCCAGACCTGCCAGAAGGAAGCACCTGAGCCAGACTGGCTGGGTGCACTGGGATGTCTCAGCAGAGGCACTGGTGGGACTGGTGGAGCACTGGGCTGAGGCAGGACCACCTCCTCTGGGGAGAAAAGCTCCAGAGGCATTTCACTGCCTCTCTGTGCAGGGCTCGTCTCTGCACGGGTGCCTTGTGCAAGGCCCTACAGAGGCCATGGGACCAAGCATGAAGCACTGGGGCAGACCGAGGAGACCGGCTTGCTGGAACTCCTGCAGCCAAGTCTGCTGGGTCAGGTGCTGCTGCCAGCTTGGGATCATGGAGTCAGCCATAAAATCATAGAATCATGGAATGGTTTGGATGAGAAGCGACCTTAAAGCCCATCCAGCTGCCAGCTTGGGATCATGGAGTCAGCCATAAAATCATAGAATCATGGAATGGTTTGGATGAGAAGCGACCTTAAAGCCCATCCAGTCAACCCCCTGCCCTGGGCAGGGACACCTCCCACCAGAGCAGGTTTCTCCAAGCCCTGTCCAACGTGGCCTTGAACCCCTCCAGGGATGGGACATCTCTGGACCCGGCTGCAAGGACACAGCCAGGGCGGTCCATGGTACGCACGGCTGCCCGTGGTGGCGGAGGGGCATGGCGCTGGCACAGCAGCCCCAGGGTGGCCGGTGCCACGCTGACCCTCCCACGGTGGTCGCAATGAGGGGTGATGGTGCTGATGGTGGGGCATGGACCCTGCCTGGGGCTCACAGACCCACGTCCTTCCCCAATCTGCCTGTGCAAACACACCAGGGTGTGCAGAGCACGGTGCTGGTGCTGTGGGGGCTGTGCCCAGGGCCCTGCTCACTGCCCCACCGTCCTCTTCACTGGTCTCCATCCCGATGGGTGTCCATCCCTCTGTGCCCCCTCCTGCTCGTCCCTCACCCCCCCGGCCAGGACAGCACCTTTCCCTCGCAATGGCTCCTCTGTCCCTGGCTCGATCCCTGTCCTGGGACAAAAGGTGCCGACCAGCCCCGGCTCCGTGCCCGGTGATGTCAGTGCGAGCGCGGCCGCGCCGGCTCGGATCTGCCCAGGCAAAACACCGTTTGCCTTTGCAGGTCGGGGATTGCAGCCGGCCCCGGTGCCAAGAGGTGGGGAGGGCGGGTGGGACGGGCACGGGCGCTGCTCCTGCCCCGGGAAGGGCTGCCCGGAGCCATACGGGGCGAGGGGACGCGCAGGCACATTGTGCCGTGGGGACAGTGGCACGGCACCACCGTCTCTGCCCCCCCGCCCAGTGCCAGGGCAGCGTCGCCTCCCAGGGCCGGGAAAGCTGCTCCCAGACCCCAAGCCCTTTGGCAGAGGGGTGCTCGGGGGGATGGCACAGGCTGTGCCGCACTGGGGAGGAGCTGGGCTCAGTCTGGCCATGCCGTGGCACAGGGGTATCCAGGGACCCCCAGGCAGACCCCCCCCACACGTCCCAGACCCACTCTGGCCACTGCCACAAGAATCCAGAGGGGATTTGGGCACTGCCACCCGTAACATGGGGACAGCTTGAGCCCCCAGTTCCCATCGGGGCTGGGGACTGGGGTCAGGGCTGCGATGAAGCCCCCCGCTCACCGGCCGGGGAGGGGGCAGCGAGCGTGCAGGCAGGGGAAGGGCTCTTTTCTTTCCCCTTCAGCTGGGAGGCGTCAGCCCATGGAAACTTTTAGTAACCGGCTCTGCCCACAAAGCCAGAGAGATTCCTGGCGGAGGTTCAGGCGTTGGCACCTGCAGCCCTCCCCGGGGCCACCGTCTCTCCCCGACGCGGGCAGCTCTCCCCGGCAGCCTTGGCCTTTCCCGCTGCCTGCGTCAGGGAGCGCTGGGGCTGGCATGAGCCCCGGCCCCTCGGCAGCCGCCAGCCCCACGGGCCCCGCACACCCCCCTGCCCGCCTGAGTCACCCCCACCTCTTCCTCCTACACCCAGCGCCGGAGGGGACACCAGGAGCCGGGCAGAGTTGGCAGCCCTGAGTCCTGTGGGGGGACCCTGCACCTTGGCAGCCCCGGGATGGGGAGGGGAAGGCTGCCAGGGTCCGCCGGGGGGGACAGGGAAAAGGGACATGTTCTACTGGTGGAGCAAGGGTCATGGTTCCAGGGAAAGGGTGGTGGAGGAAGGATCTGCTGGGGAAGGGGCTGGGGCTGTGGGTGGGAGGCTGGCGGAGGTCTGGGGGGTCTTTGGTGGGACAGGTTGAACCTGGGGATGTTTCCTGGGGAGGGAGAGTGGTGGAGGAGTTGGCTGAGAGAAGGGTGACAGGGACAGGGAGGGCAGCCGGGGCACCATGGGGGTCCTTGCAGGGCTGGGGGCAGCCAAGGGCCCCTTCCCGGGTGGTGTTTCCATCCCGGCTACCTTGGAGCAGGGACACGGTGCCGGGTCCCACCGATGGCCAGTGGCACTTGGGCTCCTGCCTGTCCCCGTTATGTTCCGGGAGCGGGGCTGCTCCTCTGCCAGGGCGGTGGGATGGGGTCGCACCCTGCCCACAGCGGGGGAAAACCACACTGCCAGGTCCCATGGCATGGTGCTGCCAGCCCCCCTGTGCCCTGCCCCACTGCCTGCCCCTTCCTCAGCACCCACCGCCCTGCCGAGCCCCCCTGAGCCCCTTGGAGCCCCTTGGCAGCTGGGCTTTTCCCTGGGAGCCGTTGTCTCCTGTCCCCATCCCTGGACAGGGTCCGGCATCCTCCCGCCATGCTGGGCCACCGGTGCCGTTGGTGCCCGCCGACCGCAGCACCGTGGGGCTGCTGCCCTGCGCCCACTGTCCCGCCCCGGCACCTGGCTGCAGCCCAGACAGACCGGCGGGCGCGGGCGACGCCGCATTCCTGGCATTCCCGGCACGGCGGCAGCGCCTCGGTCCGCCATGGGCCCATGCTGGAGGATCCGTGGCCCCCAGCCGGGCCCGTCTCCGCCGGCCCTTGCCTACCTGCCCACGGTGGTGGCCCGAGGGGCTCGCCCGGCAGGTGCCCGCAGTCCCGCTGCTTCGCCGCTGCTTCCTGCCTCCACCGCAACGGGTTTAAAACCTTGCCCTTCCCCGCCCCTGGGGATGACACACCGGCCCAGCCCTGCAACAGGCGGGCCAGCCCTCCCCACGGCCCCCGAGGGGTCCCTGGGTCCCCCAAGCAGGGGGTCCGGCTGCACTGGCCCCCATGGCCCCATCACTGCACTCCATGTGCTGTGCTGGGAGCTGGCAGCTGGTCCCTAGGGGACTGCGGTGTGGGCTGGTGGTCTTGTCCTGGCATCAGCCATCTGCGCTGGCAGTGCCTTCTGCAAAGGAGGTAAGAGAAAGTGGTGAGAGACTTCCATGTTGCCCATGTGCCTGCGCTGCTCTGGCCCCCAGCTGCCTCTCATCCTTCTCCCCATCGCCCCGTAACCACCCCCGGTCCCAGCAGCCCCAATCCCTGCTGCCCTCTCCACTCGAGCCCACCGTGAGTCCATCTCCCATCAAACTGGCCGCACCACCCTGTCCATGTGGCCAGACCCTGGGCTGCCATTGTAGGGGTGACAGACCCCAGATTTCCAGCTGTGGGCCTGACCCTGGCACCACATGAGCTGGGGTGGGGAGAGGGACCCTTCCCCGCTCCCCTCCAAATCCTGTCCCCAGCCCTGGATGTGCAGGTAGAGCCTGAATTGCCCAAAACATGCTCAAGCCACCCCGTTGCCACCTGAGTCACCCAAACACCCCTGCCCTGCCTCCGTCACCAGCCCCACACCTTCTCCCCAGACCCTGCACCTGGCCCCCGCTCCGCCCCAGGCACCCCCTCTCCTGTCCCCAGTGCCATGGGCACTCGGGGGGTCCCCGAAAGAGCGTTGGGCACCATGCTTGGGGCACAGTGGCCCTTTGGGGCTGCGGGGTGGCCCTCCAGCCCCCTCCCGCTGCCAGCCCTGCGGGGCATCGTGCTGAGGACGGGATGCGCCGCTTGGGCGAGATGTTTATGGTGCGTGGGAGTGTGTTGTCTGGAGAGGTGCCGGTATCCAGGTGCGGGGCCGGCCGGGCGAGCCCGTGGTGTGGCACGGCGTGGTCCGGTGGGCACACAGCCCTGGCGCCTTGCTGCCAGCGCGGCAAGCCCTGGCAATGGAGGAAGGGCATCCCCCCAGGAAGGGCACGGCTGAACCCAGTGGTGGTCCCGGGAGCACAAACGGACCCTCGGGAGGGTGTCACCCCAGAGCAGACAGAGCTGTGGGGCCAAGAGGGGCCGACTGGGATGATGCCCCACACCCATGGGGCCATGTCCAAATGGGGGGAGCATCAGTGGGGCCAGCAAGAGGGGTAGGGGCTGCATCCCCCCCAGCAGGGCCAGTGGCCACCGCTGTACCTGCGCCCTGTCCCTGTGGCACACGGAGAGGAGGTTGTGTCCCAGACCCCAGTGTGTTTCCGATGGCCGCACAGGCATTGTCAGGCTGTGGTTTCAGAGGCGCTGAGGAGCCCTAATCCCACGGCAAACAGGGATGAGTGTTTGCTGCCACCGCCGAGGGCTCGGCACCAACGCCAGAGCTCGGCACCCGGCAGCGGGGACAGCCACGGGGCCAGGCACGGGCACTGCTGGCCAGTAACCGGCACGGGTGGCCATCGTCTCCCTGCCTGCTGCAGGGATGGGCACAGGGGGGACCTCGGACCCCTGCCCCAGGCAGCGCGGCTGCTCATGTTCAGCCATACCGGGCTGTGCTGGGCTATTCTGGGCCATACTGGGGCATTCTGGGCCGCTCTGCTGCTGTGCCTGCTGAGGCTGTTTTGCTTTTCCTTCCCCGGGCACGGGGCCCAGCGGCAGAGGAAGGCTCGTTACGGTAATTAGCACTAATGTGTGGTTGCAATTCCTGCCTATTCGAAGGAACCCTGCGTGGCTTCACCAACGCGCCTCGGCCCGGGCACCTCACCCCTGCCCGGGGGTGGCCGCGGTTGGGGTTGGAGGTGGCCACTGGCTCTGGGGAGCCCCGGTGACACCGCTGCTGTGCCGGTGGCCGGGGATGTGGGGCCGTTTGCTGCGGGGAAGGGGAAAGTCCCACGGGGCAAGCATCGGGGCGGGAGTCACCCCACGTGTGGGGGTCTGTAGGGACGGACACCCGAGCCGGGTGTCACAGGGCAGGTGGCTCCCAGAGGATGGGTCTCGTTGCCACCACTGTGCGGTGCCGTCACCGGGCCCAGCAGCTGCCCTGTCCCCATTGTGAACCGTGCTGCCGCCCTCCGGGATGCGCCGTCCAACACCGCCCCGATGCCCGGCATCACTGGGATGCACGTCCTCCCTGCGCCGTGTCTGTCTGTCCCAGCCTCCAGCCATCCAGGGCCACGGATGCCCCAAGGTCCATCCCCACGGTTCCGGGGGTTCTCAGGGGGCCCCACATGCCACTGGTGGCACTGGTGGGATGGAAGCAAGGATGGTCTGGCTCAGGTGCAAGTCACCACGGTCCCCGTCCCTCCGGGCATGTGCCAAGGAAGGGCCAAGGCGGTGCGGGAGCGCGGCACGACGCCGGCTGGGACGATTGTCGCTGGGGCTGGTGCCATCGCTGAGCTCAGCACCGGGAGATGCCTGGAGGGGTTTTGCTTTTGCACACGTGTATGTCGTGCAAGGGACTCTGCACACACACACGGGCTTGCACGCATGCTGGCCCCAGCATGGGAGCAGAGCAGCATGCCAGTGCCAATGCCGATCCTGATGCCGATGCCGACACTACCCAGGCAGCACCAGACCCGCTGACCCTGCCATCCTCCCCCATCCAAGAGCACTCCCCTTTGCCAGCCCCCGAGCATGGCCGTTCTCCCCGTGGCACGGCCGGGCTCCCTGGCCTGGGACAAAGCGTCTGCCGCCGGCGCGTGGCTCCAGTCGGGGGCTGTGGCGGCTGCGGGGGCGCAGGGTGGGCCCGTCACGCCCGGGGTTCCCACAGCCGGGGCTAGTGCCGGGGCGGTTGGGCAACAGGGCGGCACCCGCCTCCCCCTCGCCGCGGCGGGGGCCGGATGGCTCCTGGGGCAGGAGGGATGCTCTGCCACCCGAGCAGAGCCCCATGGCACCGTGGTGCTGCCCGATCCCTCCTCTCCCGCTGCCCCGGGAGCCCCCCAGGAGCGAAGGGCTCTGCTGGTGGCCACTGGAGATGGTGTGAAACACTTCTCTCAAGCACAAGCCGGGGGGGTCTCCCAGGCCACCCCCAGCTCCACGCCGCATCTCCCCGAGGATGGTGTGGGCTCTCTTGGACCCTCCATCCCCACCCGTGTGCTCCGGGGTCTGTGCTTCCCTCCATGGGGTCTCCCCATCCTCATCCCCACGTCCAGCCCCGGGGAAGCCGGCGTTCTCCCGGCTGCACAAACACTTTGCAAACTGTTTGCCTGTGCGTCCCCGCCACCCCCCGCCCCCCCACTTGTTGTCTTTGGTTCCCGGGCCAGAGCCGCTGCCCGGGGCTGTGGATGGGGCTGGCACGGGCCGGTGGGGCCGGTGGGGCCGGGTGCGTTCCCCCGGCTGGGAGTGGTGGGTGAGATTTCCATAGGCACAGGAATGTGCAACGCAAACGGTGTCGGCGGCCCCAGCCCGCGCCGGGAGTGTCCCGGGACGTGTTGGCGGATGCTCTGCTCCCGGGGGAGCGGTGGGGCTCGGTGCTGTGGGGCAGGGCCAGCGGCGGGGACCCCGACCCACAGGTGGGGGCTTGCAGGGCTCCTCTGAGCACGAACGGGGGACGTGCCCCCACCCAGGGTCTCTGGCCCCCTTTGGCCGATGGTGGGTGCAGAAGTGCTTGTTCAGAATAAACCACGAGTGGAGTGTGGTGAGAGTTTTAGGGGACAAGAGCGCAGAAATGGGACAGGAACCCACAGAGGCTCGGCTGGGGAACAGGAGCGAGACAAGACAGGAGGCAGCCGGGGGATCAGAGGAGGGGGGATCAGAGGAGGGGGGCAAAGCCCCACTATGTGGGGGTCTCGGACTTCCCCAGCACAGGGGGTGCCAGGGAAGGGCCGTGCCGCTGCCAGGCCTGGGGACAGTCCCCACACACGAGGTGTCCCCAGCCTCCCAGAGTGGGGACGCTGCCAGTGTCTCCAGAGGGGGTGGGACCACAGGAATGGATGCCCTGCAGCCGGGGACCCCCTGGATGCTGCCGGAGCCCCCGGGTGACAGGAGGGCAGCCGGGGATGGGGACGCGGCGTCTCCCGGTGCTGCCCGCTGTGGGTGTGGGGTGCTGGCCCCGGGCAGGGGCGCTGGGGCAGGGCAGGAATCCCAGCCACGCTTCCTGGGAAAGGAGGCACCACGGCGCGGTGCCCGCTGGCACCCGCTGGCACGCCCCGGGCTCAGCAGCCGCGGCGCCGGGCGGCTCTGCCGGTGGCACACCCACACCGTGCCACCACGCACCAGCTTCGGCGACATGGCATCCCCCCCCTACCCCAACCAAATCCCGTGTAGTGGACAGACAGACGGACAGGGCGCAGCCCGCCCCGGCTGCCCATAGAAAAAGAAACCTACTCTTTATTGAGGTGCTGGCGGGGCCGTGCCCGGCCAGGGTTACATTCAGCTCTACTGCTCTCCGGTTAGCGGGGCGACGCGGGCATGCGGCGGCAAGGCGGGGGTCCCGCCGCCCGGGGGGGACAGGGGGCGGGGGGTACCCCCCTCCCGTGGCATCCCCAGCCCTGCCGGGGCGGGGGGGCAGCCGTAGCCGGGGCCTCCCCCGTGGGCACACAGCGAAGGGCTGAGGGCTAGCACCAGAAACGGGGCTCTGCGTCCGGCGAGGGGACCCCGCTGCCCGGGGGCGGGGGGTACCCCCCTCCCGTGGCATCCCCAGCCCTGCCGGGGCGGGGGGGCAGCCGTAGCCGGGGCCTCCCCCGTGGGCACACAGCGAAGGGCTGAGGGCTAGCACCAGAAACGGGGCTCTGCGTCCGGCGAGGGGACCCCGCTGCCCGGCTACCGAGCACGGCAACCTCCCACCGGGGTGGCAGGATGGGGGGGACACCCACCGGTGATGCCAAATTCCCGGGGGCACCAGCAGACAACCCCCCTTTCGGACAGCATGGGAGCCTGGGGGAGAGGGGGAGCCCAGCCCCGGGCTGCCACAACCCTGCAGCTACGGGATGCTCCCTGCAGCCCCCTGGGACACTCAGAGTGGGGTTTCGGGGCTCAGACCCCCCCCGGGGCGGGGGGCTGTGCCAGCCAGAGCCCGGGGGGGGGTGTTTGGTGTGTGTTGGGGGGGGGGATACTTGCATATACGCCGGGTCTGGGCCCGGTGGGATGGGTGACAGACAGAGAGCTCAGCCCTTGCCGGGGGGCGCCCGCTCGGGAGGGGTCCGCAGGACCGTGGGGCTGCGGCTTCACCATCCTCCGGCCTCGGGGAGGAGAGTCCTGAGTGGGGCTGGGTGCAGGGTGGGTGGCTGGACTCGGGGGTCAGCGGCAGGGGCTGCAGCGCTCCGGGGGGGACCCTTCGGGTGGCTCTGCAGGGACACAAGGTTCAGGATGGGGAAGTTAGGATGAAAATGGGAAAATTCCTTCGTGGAAAGGGTTGTGAAGCCTTGGAAGAGGCTGCTCTGCAGCCTCTTCCAAAGCTTCACAACCCTTTCCACGAAGGAATTTTCTCCAATATTAACTCTAACCCTCCCCTGGCACAACTTGAGGCCGTTTCCTCTCGTCCTCGTTAGATCCATGGTTGGGACTCCATGATCTTAAAGATCTTTCCCAACCTCGACGATTCCATGATTTTACTCCACCTTTCTATGACAGGGAGGTGCCGGACCACCCTGCCCTCCGGCACCATCCCCCACACCAGTGCACCCCCAGCCCCCCAGCCTCTGTGGGGACACCCCCACACACAGTCACGCGCCCCTCACCTGGGGGTGCCACGGCCGGGCTCTCCTCGGCAGCGGTGAACTGCAGCTCGGCCCCGTCGGGCAGCAGGGAGCCACGGGAGCGGGGACACCGGTCACCGGAGCGCGTCCTCCGCAGCACCGACTGCAGGGGGAGAGGGTCAGCCCCCACAGTGGGTGGGCTGGAGGGGTAGGGACCACTTGGGGGGCCTCCCCCAGCCCTTACCTTCCTGGCCAGGGGGCTGGAGGGGGCGGAGGCGCTGCTGTAGAGGCTGAGGCTGGAGTTGGAGCGGCTGGGGGACAGCACTTTGGAGGAGGGGGCCGACTGGTTGCCCGGGCACTTGGCAGCGGTGGCCCCAAAGGCGTCGGGGGACAGGTACTTCTCGTTGATCTTCAGATTGGTCCTTCCCTTCACTGGGGATGACAGCGGGGGTGAGGGTCTGGGGGGTCCCACAGCCCGGTGACATGTCCCACGTGGGGACCACCGACCCGTATGGTCCCACAGGCACAGCACCCGGGCACAGGGACGGCCACCACCCTGAATCCAGGGCTCTCCTGGCCCCAGATCATAGGGTCACAGGATGGTTTTGGGGGAAGGAACCTTAAAGGCCATCCAGTGCCACCCCCCTGCCCTGGGCAGGGACACCTCCCACCACACCAGGTTGCTCCAAGCCCCCTCCAACCTGGCCTTGAACCCCTCCAGGGATGGGGCAGCCACAGCTTCTCTGGGCAAGTTGGGCCAGCGTCCTCCTGGCCCCAGAGCCGTGGGTTGCCCCGTGCCTGTCCCCGACTGTGGGTGGGACACCCGTACCCACCTCTGCAGGGGTCGTTCTTCACCAGGAACTCGTCCAGCGCGATCCAGCCCCCTCCCACCCGCACCATCAGGGTGCTGCGCAGGATCCGCACCATCCGCAGCTGCTGGGACTCCCCGAACTGCAGGGATGGGGGCGTCAGGGCAGGGTGGGGGGCTTCGGGGAGGGGGTGCCAGAGCAGGTACCAGCACCCAGAGGTGCCCCTCACCGGGCCATCGGGTGGGCACTCACCCGGTACCGGTTGGCGCTGATCTGCTCCACCTGGAAGCGCTTGGCACAGTTGCACTGGGCCACTTGCCTGTTCACCTGGGGACGTCATACTCGGCTCAGACCCTCGGCGGGGACCCCCACCCTGTCCAGCCCCCCCACCCCCTGCCGTACCTCATCCTGGATCTGGTCGGCGTCGGCGATGCGGCGCAGGGGGTCGCGGTTGGGGTGCAGGGCGCTGACGAACTCGTAGTAGTCAATGAAGCCGTCACCGTTCATGTCGAAGATGCTGGCCACCGCGTTCATCTCCAGGACATTGGTGGGGAACTCTGGGGAGGGAAGGGGACCCTCAGCCTGCTGTACCCTGTGCCCAGGCCAGCCAGTGATGGCACCCAACCCTGGCCCCCTCCAAGGCCGTCATAGAATCATGGAATTGTCTGTGTTGGAAGGGACCTTTCATCTCCTGGAATCCAACCATGGACCCAGCACTGACCAACCCACCACTGACCCGTGTCCCTCAGCACCACGTCTGCCCGGCTTTTCAATCCCTCCAGGGATGGTGACTCCACCACTGCCCTGGGCAGCCTCTGCCAAGGCTTCACAGCCCTTTCCAGGAAGGAATTTTCCCCAATCTCCATCCCAACCCTCCCCTGGCCCAACTTGGGGCCGTTTCCTCTTGTTCCTTGGGAGAAGACATCAAATCCCCCCCGGTTACACCTTTTCAGGGATCTGTAGAGAGCGATGGGGTCTCCCCTCAGCCCCCTTTCCCAGGGTCCCGGTGGGCAGCCCCTGTCCCTCCCCACACCGCCTGTCCCTGGGCTCTCGGGGGGTGTGAAACTCCACATTCCACCCCCCCCCAGCCCCAGGCACTCACTGGAGGAGAGGACGCTCTCGATGAACTCCCGCTGGCTGATGCGCCCGTCCTGGTCCCTGTCGATGCCTCGGAAAACGTCCAGGACACGGGACTTCATCTGGCCGATCCACTGCACGTACCGCTTCCTCCAGACCCCGAAGTCGAAGTGAGCAAACTCCTCCAGCTCCCAGAGGCACAGCGGGAGTTAAGGCAGGAAAGCCCCCCCGAGACCCCCAAGTGTGCTTTGCCCCACGCAGACCCACGCCCCAGCTCAGCCCCACTGCCGTGCACCCCGTCTGCTCCCAGCCCTGGCCCCACTGGGGCTGGCCACAGGGTCTCTGTGGAGGCAGGACCCCTGGCTGCGGGTGGCAAAGGGGACAGGGGCTCCGGCAGCCGCCTCTTGGCTGCCAGGGGTCTCCCAATGTGGGGACAGGGTCCAGGGAGGCTCTTGGGGTGCTGCCCACCGTCCCCCCGACCCTGGGGACCGTCCCCACGGGTGTCCAGCCCGGTGGCCCCCCGGCGCGGCTGCCCCTACCTCCCGCAGGCGCTGCGTGGCCGTCTCCAGCCGGTACTGCCGGTCCAGGGCCAGCAGCCAGAGCTGCTGCCAGCGGTGCAGGAGCTGGGCCATGAGGGGGGTCTGTGGCTCCAGCCCCCCGAGCGGGGCCGCCGGCCCACCCTGCACCTTCCCGCTGCTGCGGCGCCCTGCAGCCGGCAAAGATGGAGGTGAGGGACAGGACGGGGGTCCCGGGGCACCGCGTGGCACAGGGGGCAAGGGGGGCCTTACGTGTGGCTAGCCGGCGGGCAACGGGGGGGCCCAGCTCTGTGGCCAGCTTCTGCTTGCTGCTTTTGGTGACCTTCTCCACATCGGGCTGCTTGCGGTTCAGCTCCTCCATGAAGACCTGCGGCAGAGCCCCGGGGCTGAGCCGTGGTCCCCGGTGCCAGCCAGCCCCCCTGGCACAGCTGGGGTTGGGGCATGGGGCCAGCGGCGCGGCCACTCACAGCCCAGCCCTGCTGGCCCCATCGGGTGGGCTGTGGCTGCGAAAGGGGCTGCTGTGTCGCTGCTGTGCCTCAACCCGGGCACCCCAAAGTCCTCGGCGGGGTCAATCACTCGCCCCGGGGCCAGACAGGGTGTGGGGGACCCCCGTTGAGGGGGGCAGGGGGTCCCTCACCGTGTGCTGGGCGCTGAGCTCCTCCAGCTGCTCGGCCTCCTCCGGCAGCGGCTCCTGGTCCCGCAGGCTCAGCGCCTCCTCGGCGGCCGTGATCCAGTCCATCAGCTGGGCCACCTCCTCCCGCTCGGCGGCCAGGCTGGCCCGCTGCGCCCGCAGCCGCTCGCCCTGCTGCTGCGCCCAGCTCAGCACCTGCGGGCACGGCCGGGGGGCGGGTGGGCCACTGGGGGGCGGCGGGGGCACGGGGCCGGCTGCGGACCCCAGTCTGTGGCCTTGACCAGGCACCACGGGGACATTGCTTTTGGGGGACAGGTCTGAACATGGAGCCATGGGCAAGCACACGGACCCCTGGCCGGCAGCCGTGGTGACTATGGGGCAGGGACATGGGGCCCACCCGAGACCTCGGGGCAGGACCGAGTTGCTGCAGGGTGGCCCTGCACATGCCAAGGGACCTCTGCAGCCCACAGGTGCTGCCACCACCGCTTTGAGCACCGGTCCTTGGCCCGTCCCCGCGACCAACAGCCCAACGTGCTGGTAGCTGGGTCTGTGCTGCGGCGGACGTGCCGGGTGCGGGCTGTGCCGCGTCCTCCCTCTCTGGGAGCAAACGGGGCAGCCCCGCGGGTGGTGGGACCTCGCAGCAGATCCAGCTGAGATACAGCAACGGGCTGAACCCGTCAGACCCGTTCGGGGAGAGCCAGAGTTGGGAACACTCTGGCCCCGAGCCCTCCATGTTGGGGAGCCTCCAGGAGCGGGGTGTGGGACAGGGATCCCCGGGATCCAGGAGCGGGGTGTGGGACAGGGATCCCCAGGACACTGCTCCCCTGCCCGGGCTGTTTGGCATCTGCTGGCTCAGGCGGGTGGAATGAGCCACCACCAGGACTGGAGAGGCCTGGGGTGACCCCCAGTGTGACCCCCAGGATGGGGGAGCGAGGGGATGGCCGGGGCGGTGGGTTCTGGTGGCTCATGGAGGGTCAGGGCTGGGCAGGAGGAGCTGAGATGGGGCTGTCCCATCACAGGCAAGAGCAAGAGCAAGATCAAGAGCAAGACTATCCCCAGCTCCCTGGCTGGGAGGGCTGTGCCGGAGGCCCCAGCAGTGGGAAGAGAGTGGGGCAGACCTGCCCCACGGCCGGGGAGGGAGGGAGGACACCCTGCTCACCTCCTGGAAGCGGCTCTTGACGACCGTGACCCAGGACTTGATGGTGACGATGGAGTCGGGGTGGCAGGTGGCGAGGATCTCCTCCCCCAGTGAGGTGATGCACTCCAGCTCCAGCTGCTGGCACTGCAGGGACTTCATCAGCTCCTGGGTGGGCACAGGGACCCTGGTAGCACCGGCCCCCAGCCCCCCGCACCCCACGGCACCCCCCAATGCCCCCCAGTGCCGCATCCACCAGCCAAGTGGAGCAGGCATGGACATCTTCACATGGGGTGCTTGGGACCCCAAATCTCCATGCCTCAGGGTGCCTGGGCCCGTAAGCCCTGTGTCTTGATGTGATGGGACCCCACACCCCACGTCTCGGTGGGGTGCACCCCACAGCCTGGCCAGGGCTGGATGACCCTGGCAATGGGACGTCCTGGGGCAAGGATGGAGCCACCCTGGAGATGGGGACTGGTGGGGG
>NW_015090871.1:82999-87377 GCF_001431845.1 Calidris pugnax | reverse complement strand
GCGGCGGACGTGCCGGGTGCGGGCTGTGCCGCGTCCTCCCTCTCTGGGAGCAAACGGGGCAGCCCCGCGGGTGGTGGGACCTCGCAGCAGATCCAGCTGAGATACAGCAACGGGCTGAACCCGTCAGACCCGTTCGGGGAGAGCCAGAGTTGGGAACACTCTGGCCCCGAGCCCTCCATGTTGGGGAGCCTCCAGGAGCGGGGTGTGGGACAGGGATCCCCGGGATCCCCTGCCCGGGCTGTTTGGCATCTGCTGGCTCAGGCGGGTGGAATGAGCCACCACCAGGACTGGAGAGGCCTGGGGTGACCCCCAGTGTGACCCCCAGGATGGGGGAGCGAGGGGATGGCCGGGGCGGTGGGTTCTGGTGGCTCATGGAGGGTCAGGGCTGGGCAGGAGGAGCTGAGATGGGGCTGTCCCATCACAGGCAAGAGCAAGAGCAAGATCAAGAGCAAGACTATCCCCAGCTCCCTGGCTGGGAGGGCTGTGCCGGAGGCCCCAGCAGTGGGAAGAGAGTGGGGCAGACCTGCCCCACGGCCGGGGAGGGAGGGAGGACACCCTGCTCACCTCCTGGAAGCGGCTCTTGACGACCGTGACCCAGGACTTGATGGTGACGATGGAGTCGGGGTGGCAGGTGGCGAGGATCTCCTCCCCCAGTGAGGTGATGCACTCCAGCTCCAGCTGCTGGCACTGCAGGGACTTCATCAGCTCCTGGGTGGGCACAGGGACCCTGGTAGCACCGGCCCCCAGCCCCCCGCACCCCACGGCACCCCCCAATGCCCCCCAGTGCCGCATCCACCAGCCAAGTGGAGCAGGCATGGACATCTTCACATGGGGTGCTTGGGACCCCAAACCTCCATGCCTCAGGGTGCCTGGGCCCGTAAGCCCTGTGTCTTGATGTGATGGGACCCCACACCCCACGTCTCGGTGGGGTGCACCCCACAGCCTGGCCAGGGCTGGATGACCCTGGCAATGGGACGTCCTGGGGCAAGGATGGAGCCACCCTGGAGATGGGGACTGGTGGGGGATAATGGGGGATGGTGGGGGCTAACAGGGATGAGGGATGGTGGGGGCTAATGGGGACTGGCTGGGGCTAATGAAGGCTGGTTGGAGCTGGCACTGACCTGCAGCTGGTCCTGGCACTCCTGCACGGCCGGCTCCTCCTCGGGGAAGCCGCCGTACTTGAGGGCTTTCTCAGACTCGGAGAGGCGGCCCAGGAAGGAGTGCACCAGGCTGTGGAACTCCTCCGCCGGCTCCTCCTCGGGGAAGCCGCCGTACTTGAGGGCTTTCTCAGACTCGGAGAGGCGGCCCAGGAAGGAGTGCACCAGGCTGTGGAACTCCTCCGCCTGCACCACGGACGGGGACCCGCTCAGCCCCCCCCCGCTGGCCACGAGCCCCCCCGCTCACACCCTGAGCCCCCCGGCAGACCCCAAGCCCTGCAGCAGCCCGGCGCTGGGCAAGTGCTGTGCAGCTCCGGGCCACCACGGGAGCACTGCTGCCAGCCCAGCTCAAGCCCCAGGGTAGGACAGAGGATGCTCCTCACCCCACCTCGGGGGACAGTCTCCTCTGACCCCCACCATCACCTCCCCATGGAGCGGGGCACCCCACATGGCACCCCACAACACCCAGCCCCTGGCACCCTGCACAGGGCACACCTACGCCCCAGCACCCAGCCTGGCAACCGGCCACCGCACCTTGCCACACGGCCACCCAGCGCCCTGGGACACGTGCCCACACACAGCACCCGGCCACCCCACAGCGCGGCCACCCCACGGAGCACCCCACAGCGCGGCCACCCCACAGAGCACCCCACAGCGCAGCCACCCCACGGAGCACCCCAGAGTGCAGCCACCCACCACCCAGACACCCCATGGAACACCCCACAGTGTGGCCACCCACCAGCGTGGCCACCCCACACCCCTGCACAGCCTTCCCACCAGGACCCACCAGCTGCGGATCCCAAAATTTCCATCCAGGGAGTCCCTGGGCTGGCTGCTGGCCCCTGCCCCCCCCCCGGCCCTGGCTCTCACCTGCCGCAGCGCGTCCTCCAGCCGGGCCTGCTTGGAGAGGGAGAGCTTGCAGACCAGGTCCCAGCGGGCGCTCAGCTCCTCCATCTGCTTCTGCAGCCACTGGGAGTCCACGCTGCTGCTGCCGCGCGTCAGGTCCCGCACCGAGCGCTTCAGCATCTTGATGCAGCTGGCCCGCTTGCCCAGCTCCTTCTGGAACACCTGGGGAGGGGGCAAGGGGGTGGGCGACACCGTTACTGTGCAGGGACCCCGTGTGCCCCAGCCCCCCCGGCAGCAGGGGGGTACTCGGGGCACCCAGCACTGCCCCAAGGACTGGGGTAAAAAGCGGGGGCTGCTCTGGTGGGCAAAGCCCATCCTGTGCCTGGTGTTCACAGAATCACCCAAGGGTTTGGGTGGGAAGGGATCTTAAAGCCCAGTCTTAAAGTGCCACCCCCTGCCCTGGGCAGGGACACCTCCCACCAGCCCAGGTTGCTCCAAGCCCCCTGCAACCTGCCCTTGAACCCCTCCAGGGATGGGGCAGCCACAGCTTCTCTGGCCAACCTGGGCCAGGCTCTCACCACCCTCACAGCAAAGGGCTGGAGTGGGCAGGGCTGGGCAGAGCCCGGGGCTCCCCAGGGACCCCCACACATGTCTGGGGACACCCACCTTGTGCTTGTCCATGAGGTCACTGACCAGGTCCCGGTCCCCTCCGACGGGCACGTCCTCGCTGAGCTGTGGCTCAGCCCGGTACAGCCAGTCCATGAGGGCCTGCAGCGCGTCCGTGAACTTGCCCGAGAAGAGCAGGTTCTCCTCCAGCTTGTGCTGCCTGCAGGGAAGGGCACAGGCCGTGCCAGCGGCTCCTGGGGGACGGGCTCAGCCCCACTGTACGGGGAATGGCTGCCCCACAGAGAGCCCAGCACGGCTGGGGAGGGAGCCCAGGTGCCCCCCAGGGCCAGAGCCCAGGGGAGTGGGGCAGGGGGTCCTGGGGCAGGGAGCAGGATGCCCAGGGAGGAAGGACAATGCCATGCCCCCCACCTGGGACCTGCATGGCAAGCAGAGGACAGGCATCCCATCCCACCCACCCCATCATATCCCATGCCATCCTGTGCCATCCCACACCACACCATTCCCCATCCTCATCTCCATCCTCATCCTCCACCCCACCCCATCCCATCCCCATCCCATCCCATCCTCACCCCCATCCTCATCCCACCCCACCCCACCCGTGCCCCCCACCTCTCCGCAGCCCGGCCGCACAGCCCGTCCCAGCGCTCCTTCAGCTCCCCCAGCAGCTCCTCCAGCGGCTGCAGGTCCTCGGGGAGCCGGGCTCTCTCCCGCAGCGCCCGCCCGCTCCGCAGCGTGGCCTCGTACACCGGCCGCTTGGACCGCAGCACCTTCTGGAAAGCCTGCGGGCAGAGGGGGTGAGCCCTCTGAGACCCCTGGACCTGGGTGCTGGACCCAGGCAGGGGGGCTGTGGGGAGACCCCTCCCTCCCTCAGTGCGGGGGGCAGCTGAGGTGATGATGCCCCTCAGCTGGGGGCTCCCTACTCTGCAGAGACTGCCCTGGGAGGACATCGGACCACCAAGGTGCTGGGCACATCATGGAATCGTGGAATGATTCAGGTTGGAAGGGACCTTTCATCTCCTGGAGTCCCACCACGGACCCAGCACTGACCAACCCACCACTGACCCGTGTCCCTCAGCACCACGTCTGCCCGGCTTTTCAATCCCTCCAGGGATGGTGACTCCACCACTGCCCTGGGCAGCCTCTGCCAAGGCTTCACAGCCCTTTCCAGGAAGGAATTTTCCCCACTCTCCATCCCAACCCTCCCCTGGCCCAACTTGGGGCCGTTTCCTCTTGTTCCTTGGGAGAAGAGACCGACCCCCCCTGGCTGCCCCCTCCTTTCAGGGAGCTGTAGAGAGCCATGGGGTCTCCCCTCAGCCCCCTTTTCTCCAGACCAAAGGCTCTGCTGTCCCTGCTGGGCGCTGGGGACCCCTCCCCTGCCACCCCACAGCCCCCAGCTCTGCTCCCCACATCTCCATGGGGCCAGGCAGCAGGACTGTCCCCCCTCACCTTGTGCTCAGCCAGCTGGCACTTGATCTCCTCCTGGCTGGTGGCAGTGTCCTGTGGCACCTCCAGGCTCTGCTCCACCTCGTCCATCCAGTCCAGGAGCAGCCGCCGGGACTCGCTGAACTAAAAGGGAGGGGGTGATGGTTGGGGAGGGGTCCCTGGGAGGGGGTGATGTTTGAGGGGGGGTCCTTGCGTGCAAAGATGGGGCCGGAGTGACACAGAGGATGGGCCGCAGCAGCCACCCCCCAGCACGGTGGCACCACCACAGCTCGAACCACGGTCCCCGTGCTGGAGCCGCGTGTCCC